>NC_072053.1:82197502-82430002 GCF_027791375.1 Indicator indicator
GTCCAGTCCAACCCCCCCCAAAGCAGGATCACCCAGGGTAGTCCTCACAGGAATGCATCCAGGTGGGTTTTGAAAGTCTCCAGAGCAGAAGACTCCACAACCTCTCTGGGCAGCCTGCTCCAGAACTCCATCACTCTCACTGTCAAGAATTTTCTCCTCATCCTGAGGTGAAACCTTAGGGTTCATGCTTGAACCTGTTGTTCCTTCTCTTATTCCTGCACATCACCAAAAAGAGCCTGGCCCCCTCCACTTGACACCCATCCCTCAGATATTGATAGACATTGATCAGATCCCCTCTCAGCCTTCTCTTCTCCAGACTAAACACCCCCAGGGCTCTCAGTCTCTCTCCACAGGGGAGATTCTCAAGTCCCCTAAGCATCCTTGTGGCTCTCTGTTGGATTCTCTCCAGCAGGTCTCTGTCTTTCTTGAACTGGGGAGACTGGACACAGGATTGCAGCTGTGGTCTCACCAGGGCAGAGTAGAGGGGGAGAAGAACCTCCCTAGCCCTGCTGGCCACACTTTTCTTGCTGCCCCCCAGGATCCTTATTGGCTCTCTTGGCCACAAGAGCACATTGCTGTCCCATGCAGAACCTGCTGCCCACCAGCACTCCAAGGTCTTTCTCCATGGAGCTGCTTTCCAGCAGGGCAGCCTCTAATCTGTCCTGGTGTCTGCTGTTCTTCCTCCCCAGATGCAGGACTCTGCACTTGTCCTTACTGAACTTCATGAGGTTTGCCTGCACCCAGCTCTCAGCCTGCCCAGGTATCTGCTAGGATACACTGACATACAAATGAAGACAGTACCTGAGCACCTTGAGGGACTTGGAGACCCTGCTTTAGCAGGTGGGGAGTTGAACTGGATGAGGTCCCTTCCAAGCCACTACCATTCTATGATTTCATGATTGCAGTTCATAAAGAGAAGTTCTAAACCCGACCCCCATGAACAGCAGACTGAATTCTAAGGCTGTATCTTCATCCTAAACAATGATGGAATATTAGTTATGCTGCCACCAGCAAGGTCAGAATCTCACCCCAGGCCCTGGTCTTCCCCTTCCTTATAATTCTGCCCAGTCTTGTATTTGGCAAGAAAGATATGGATCATTTTCTCTGTTCTTCTTCAGCTCTTTTCTGCACTAGTCATTCTTCTGAACATACTAGACCACCTTTAACATGAATCTTAAATCTAAACACACATACACATAAACCAAACAAACCAGTCATCCTTTACTCTGAAGAGTGCTTATTGAGAATAGGTTTCATCATCCTGTAGCTTGTTAGGGCTATGCTTAGTTTTCTAGAGATTCAGGTCTAGGGGCTGGACAGAATAATGAAAGATAAGTTTATCTCATCCCATTGCTCTGCAGAATTTCTTAAATTTTGCAGCACAAGTTTGTTCTCTCACTCTGGGGGCTCTCCCTTGCCTGGCTTCTTGCTTCTCTGTCTCTGCCTTTGACCTTGTTTGCTTGTCTGGATGATTTTTGTTTGGATTTGTAAGGTGCAGCAGTGGGACAGAGATAACTGGCTAGCTGTAGCACAGTCCTCTGGCCCTTTCTGTCTAGTGGGGTGTGGGTCTGTATAGCAGGGAGAGAGAGATGAATTATTGGTGCTGATGGATGAGAAGCTGGACAGGAGCAGGCAGTGTAAGCCTGCAGCACGGAAGGCAAATCACATCCTGGGCTGCATCCAAAGCAGCACTGCCAGCAGAGCCAGAGAGGTGATTCTGCCACTTTGCTCTGCCTCACCTGGAGTACTGTGTCCAGCTCTGGAGCCCTCAATATAGCAAGGACATGGAGCTGATAGAGCAGGTCCAGAGGAAGGCCATGAAAATGATCAGGGGGTTGGAACAGCTCTGCTATGAGGACAGGCTGAGGGAGCTGGGGGTGTTCAGCCTGGAGAAGAGGAGGCTCCAGGGAGACCTAATCACCACCTTCCAGTACCTTAAGGGGGCTACAAGAAGGATGGAGAGAGACTGTTTACAATGGCCTGCAGGGACAGCACAAGGGGCAATGGCTTCAAAGTAGGGAAGAGCAGATTTAGATTGGATGTTAGGAACAAATTCTTTACTATGAGGGTAGTGGAACACCGGAACAAATTGCCCAGGGAGGTGGTTGAGGCCCCTTCCTTGGAGATATTCAAGGTGAGGCTCAAGAGGGCTCTGGACAACCTGATCTAGCTGAGGATGTCCCTGCTGACTGTGGGAAGGTTGGACCTAGATGACCTTTGGAGGTCCCTTCCAGCCCACACCATTCTGTGACTCTATGATTCTGTTGTACAAGGAGATGTTGTGCTGTTGTTGAACTGCAAATACATGTAGATATATTTTGTCCATGTTTATTGTCTTTTATACTTGAGTCTATCTTTTTTTGTAAATATAATTTCATTTTACTTCCAAATTCTGAGTTAAGTGTGGTAAATTTACTCCTTGGAGTGAATTTCCAATGTGTTGTGTGTGGTGTGATCTAAACTACATGGTAGCTGCAGTTTACAGTAAGTATAACAGACATTAGCATTTCTGTAGCATACAATTTCCTGCAAAAACAGCAAGATTTTTGCTGTGATTGATCTTTTTTTTTCCCCTAGAACATGCTTATTTTTGTGCAGTTTGTTGAGGATAAGGCTCAGTATTGTTTAGGCTCTTTAGGCTCTCCAGGTGTGTTACTAAAGCTTTGTGTTGTGTAATGTAGGAGCTGAACAAAAAAGCCTTAGTGCAGCTGAGATGTAATTTTTTTCCCCCCCCCAGAAATGTCAAGTCAAAACTTTTCAGGACCTTTAAAATTTTTTTAACTTCCTGGCCCAGGTCAGCAAACCTCACAAAGCTGTGAATGCTTCACAAGATGCAAGTTTTGGTCTCTGATCCATTCTTGCTCATAGACGTAAGAGAAGGGCCATGAGGATGATCAGAGGGCTGAAGCTCCTCTGCTATGAGGGCAGACTGAGAGAGTTGGGGCTGTTCAGTTTGGTCTGGAGAAGGCTCTGGGAAGACCTTATTGTGGCCTTCCAGTGTCTGAAGGGGGCTGCAAGAAAGCTGGGGAGGGACTTTTTAGGGTGTCAGAGAGTGATAGGACTGGGGGGGATGGAAGCTAGAGAAGAGGAGATTTAGATCAGATTTTAGGAAGAAGTTTTTCACCATGAGGGTGGTGAGACACTGGCACAGGTTGCCCAGGGAGGTGGTGGAAGCCTCATCCCTGGAGGTTTTTGCAGCCAGGCTGGAGGTGGCTCTCAGGAACCTGCTCTAGAGTGAGGTGTCCCTGCCCATGACAGGAACTGGATGATCCTTGAGGTCCCTTCCAACCCTGACAATTCTATAATTCTATGATTATCATCAAAATCAACCTATACCATCCTGTCTTCTTGACAGAATGCTGCTGCACTTCTAGCTAACTGGTTATGGCTTCAGTTAGTTCAGTCAGTATCAGCCCCAAAGCTTCTTCATGATCTGCTGTGGAATGCCTTATCTTTCAGAATGAAGTGTAAGAAAATCAGTCTCCATGTCTGCACAGGTGCAAGCATGTCTTACTTGGTTTGTTTTACCCAGAATCATAGACTCATAGAATCAACCAGGTTGGAAGAGATCTCAGAGATCATCCAGTCCAACCGATCACCCAGCCCTATCCAATCAACCAGACCATGGCACCAAGTGCCTCATCCAGGCTTCTCTTGAACATCTCCAGGGATGGTGACTCCACCACCTCCCTGGGCAGCACATTCCAATGGGCAATCACCCTCTCTGTGAAGAACTTCCTCTTAATATCCAGCCTGTACCTCCCCTGGCACAGCTTGAGACTGTGTCCCCTCATTCTGTTGCTGTTTGCCTGGGAGAAGAGACCAACCCCCACCTGGCTACAGCCTCCCCTCAGGTAGTTGTAGACAGCAATGAGGTCTGCCCTGAGCCTCCTCTTCTCCAGGCTAAACACCGCCAGCTCCCTCAGCCTCTCCTCACAGGGTTTGTGTTCCAGACCCCTCCTCAGCTTCGCTGCCTTTCCCTGGACACATTCCAGTCCCTCAACATCTCTCTTGAATTGAGGAGCCCAGAACTGGACACAGGACTCCAGGTGTGGTCTAACCAGTGCTGAGTGCAGGGGAAGAATAACCTCCCTTGTCCTGCTGGCCACACTATTCCTGATCCAGGCCAGGATGCCATTGGCTCTCCTGGCCACCTGGGCACACTGCTGGCTCATGTTCAGCCTACTACCAACCAGGACCCTCTCCGCCTGGCTGCTCTCCAGCCATCTTATTTAACATCTTCCAGTGAAGAGACAGGAGGGGCATGGTTGCATTATCATAGAATCATAGATGGTAGGGGTTGGAAGAGACCTCTGGAGATCATCATGTCCAACCTCCCTGCCAAAGCAGGGAGTTTATTTGGAAGGGGAGGATCAGACAAAGAGTTCCTACAGTGCTGGGAATTTAAAATCCAGATTTGAAAATTAAAAGCTCACCTTTCTTTCTTTGGCCTGTTATTAATCACTTGAAGATGGAATTACATGGAATTAATTTTTTTTTTTGCTTTTTTTTAATTTGGAGTTGCAGTTTTCTTTGGCTTTGGGTTTGGATTTGCTGGGTTTTTTCCTGTTTTGTATTATTATTACTATTACTATTATTATTGTTGTTGTTGGGTTGTTTTTTTTCCTTTTTTTTTTTTTTCTTTCCCTGAGACCTATTCTAATGCAGCTGGTCCATGAGGTGTCACACAACAGACTCAAGGCTCTGAAGCTGGTCTGGGATGAAAGAAGGCTGCCTGCCCACAACTGCAGGACTATTCTGAGGGCTGTTTCTCTATCACAATCCAGACTACACAGTTCAGTGATGTAGTAACAAACAGAGCCCAAAATGAAAAGGCTGCCATGAAACATCTATGAAATATTAGAATGCAGAAGTAAAACAACTTCTTTATAAGCACAAAGAGGAGAGAAAAGCATCTATCTCCTTAAACAGTGCTTTGAGTTTTGAAGAGTTCTGTCTGTGCATAAATTGAGACAAAAATAGAGAAACTATTCCAGTGCCACATGTTCACACACATCCCAGCATGGTGGGGGTTGGAAGGGACCTCTGGAGATCATCCAGTCCAACTCCCCTGCGAAAGCAGGGCACCCACAGCAGCCTGCCCAGGATCACAATGGCCAGGGGGGGTTGGAAGCTCTCCAGAGAAGGAGACTCCACAACCTCTCTGGGCAGCCTGCTCCAGGGTTGCAGCACCCTCACACCAAAGAATTTTTTCCCCTTGTTCAGATGGAACCTCCTGGGTTCCAGTTTGTGCCCACTGCCCCTTCAGCTATTGATCAGCATTGAGAAGATCCTCTCTCTGGTTTCTCTTCTCCAGGCAAACAGCCCCAGGGAACATAAACTGAAAAAAAAAATATCCCCAAACAAACCAACCCAACAAACATCTTTTGAAAATCTTGTGAGTTTAGAAGGGAGGAAGGAAAGTGAGACTATTGTGAGCATACACGACACTTAACAACTGTGACCAAAACTGTCTTAGCTCATGCAAACCTATTCTTCTGTTCCTTAGATGGCTCCTCAGAAACTGGGTTTTCCTGGCACTTGTATGGCATGGAGACCAAAAGGTATTGCCTACACACTCAGCAGCAAGGAAGTGCATTCCCTGCCAGCCTGCAATTGCAAGACTTGCAGGCACATCCTTGGCTTATCATAGAATCACAGAATCAGTCAGGGTTGGAAGGGACCACAAGGATCATCCAGTTCCAACCCCCCTGCCATGCCCAGGGACACCTCACACTGGATCAGGCTGGCCAGAGCCTCATCCAGCCTGGCCTCAAACACCTCCAGGGATGGAGCCTCAACCACCTCCCTGGACAACCCATTCCAGGCTCTCACCACTCTCATGGGGAAGAACTTCTTCCTCACCGCCAGTCTGAATCTCCCCACTTCCAGCTTTATTCCATTCCCCCGGTCCTGTCACTACCTGATAGCCTAAAAAGTCCCTCACCAGCTTTCTTGTAGTCCCCTTCAGATAATGGAAGGCCACAAGAAGGTCACCTCAGAGCCTTCTTTTCTCCAAACTGAACAGCCCCATGGTAGAAGTCCATGGTGCAAGTCCATGGTGCTGTGCTGCTTTAGTAAGCTAAAAGCTAGTGAGCCACTAAGCCATGGCTGATGTGGACAGCACAGAAGTGTTCTCTAAAGAAAGAAGCAATTGGTTTCGATGAATGCTGGGAAAATGCATTTCTGGTTTACATTTTAAAAAGATTTAAACTTTCAGACATCAGCAAAGCTACTGAAAAATACCAGAATTGTTGATTTTGATGATCATATACCAAGCCTAAGTTCTTCTGAATTTACTGAAGAAAGCAGCAGTGCCATTTTGTAAAGTTCAAAGTGCACACCGCTTGTTTAATCATCTCCTTCACATTTAGGATAATGCAATCTTCAAATGGTTATGTTGTACCTGAACTTAAGAGAAATCCTGTGAAACATACAAAAATGTGCAGACAAAGATCTGTGACACTGGAAAAATGTCCTGAGCTGGAGCAGAGCTAGCTCTGGTCGGTGCTGTGACTTCCCAGCTCAGTCTCTGCTCAGTGAAGCTCCTTCTGCAGCTCAGGGCAGGTTGTCACAGCCAGGGGCTGCTCCCAGCAGTGACCACACTGATGGGGAGAGCTCCTGCCAAGGGCTGGCTGCAGAAAGGCTCTGCCTGAGACTTGCTCCTGGGCACACCAAGGGCACTGCCACAGCTTGTGCCACACCTTGGGGGCAGGAAGGCAGAAGTAGCACCTGTGGGGAGGAGAAGCAGAGAGGACAGGTGATCCTCAACTGCCCAACAAGGGATTGCAGCCCACGGATGGCATCATCAGGGGAAAGCTGAAGGATCACCAGGTTCAAGTCTCTTCTTCAATGGCCAGTGTCCCAGGAAGACTGTCTCTTCTGCCTTTGATCTGTATGTTCCTGAATCCAGTCCCAGAATCCAGCTCCTGAATCTGGTTTGCATCTGCTGCCGAGTCCAGACTTGGCAATGATGCAAACTAGTTGCAGATTTACTCTTTTTCTTCTTTTTTATTTTTTTTCACCTCACATACAGGTCAAATCAAGACTTAAATGGCAGGAAGAACTGTGAGTGTAGAAGTGCTACTGCAAACATACTCAACCTGGAATCAAGCTCTGCTTTGTTATGGCTTTTTGAAGCAGCACTACTACTTCTGATCAAGTTGTAGCTTCTCTAAGCAGAACTTTAATTTCCTGAAGTAAATCTTATGTAGAATAACTGTTTCTAGTAATTTTATCATTCCTGTAATTTTCTTCAGGTTCCCTGAACAGCAATCATGAGACCTTCTTCGAGATCAAGTTTTACTCTCTTGGGTTTTTATTCTCAGTTAGGTATTGGAAACAGTGGAATGCTGCTACAACTTTGCATTAGTGGTGCCCATTCATTTTTGGAGTGCAGCTGTACTCTCATTGTTCAAAATCCTTTACTTAAATGGCTCTTAACAGAAAGTACAAACACTACAAAGGACATAAAGAAGGAGTATATAATCAGAATTAAGGGGGAAAAATGTAAGCAAAATTAATGCCCTGCAGGCTGCTGACAACTCTCTTTGCAAACATACCCAAGTCAGGCAATTCTTGTCCTGTCCCTTGATGGCCTCCCCAAGCCTCTCTACTCTTCTTGCTTCTTCTCTACACTAACTATTCAGAGCAAGTTGTTTGTCATAACACAAAAATATTTCAAATCCTTTCCTTCCTTTGACAGTGTTACTGTTTTAAGACCCAGTTCTTAATTGTAAGTAATTTTTTTTTCCAGAGAATTTGAGTCTAGGGCTAGACAGCCTTAGGGGCTGGACACAGAATAATGCAAGATAAGTTTATCTCTTCCCATGGACTGCCTGACTGTCTTCTGTTTGGGTATGCAAAGGTACAGCAGAAGAGCTAACTGGGGCTGGCCGCAATATAGCCCTTTGGGCTTGGTGTCCAGAGGTGGGGGGAGAGAGCTGAATCATGTACAAGAGGGTATTATGTTACTGTTGAACTGTAAATTCATATGAATACATTTTGTTTCTGGTTTATTGCCTTTTACACTTTTATATTTAGCCTAATTTTGTACATATAATTTCATTTTACTTACAAATTCTGAGTTAAGTGTGGTAAATTTACTCCTTGGGGTAAATTTCCAATTTGTTGGCTTGGGTGGGGGGGCTAAATCCAACCCACAACAGGCAATTACACAGCTAATCAACACTTGACAGGCTGACTCAAAAGCAGGGCCAGAGAAATGGTGTCTCAAGCTATCCACGAAGACAAAGATGTTCCAAACCCCCCATGGCAATGCAGAACTTCCCCCCGCCGCTGGCAGACAGGAAAAATGACAACATGTTGGCATAGCAGGTTTTTAGGTCAACAGCTATGCCAACATCTTGCCTCCCCTCCATCTCTGCATAAAGGAAGGAGTGGTATGGTCTTTTTTGGGGTTTGTTGTTGTTTTTTTTTTTTTTCCCCACTGCAATTTGTCTGATCTGAAACAGAAAACCAAAATTTAGGGAGAAGCATAAAACATCCGAGTATCAATCTGACAGAAGAGTGTACAGCAACTCCAGTGTGAAGTTGGTTTTACCCCTTAGGCTATGAAGTCTAACAAAAAGCCCTGACAAAGTCAGGGCTCCGTTTTTAATCCTGAGCCTGTAACTCTTGCAGGGCAGAGACAGGGTTTGCTTAACTGTTTTTCAGAAAGCAATAATGTATTCAGGACTTTCCTTACCAGCACATCATCAAAATCCCAGAGGGAAGGTGGTCAGACTAGGTATGAATCCCTTTAAAATGTGGCAGAAGCATATTCTCAAGTGGCTTTTATTTTAAATACTCCTTTTCTGGATTGGATCAGTCTGGTTTTGTCCTCAATGCACCTAACCAAAAAACAACAAAGAAAAATAAAGGGTAAAAAAAAGGAAAAAGAGAAAAAGAAAGAAAAAAAGAAAAAAAAAAAAAAAGAAAGAAGAAAAAAGGAAGAAAAAACAGAAAAAAGAAAAAAGAAAAAAGAAAGAAAAAGGATAAAAGAAAAAAAAAGTAAAAAGAAAAACAATAGAAAAAATAAAAAGAAAAAAGAAAAAAGAAAAAAGAAAGGATAAAAGAAAAAAATAAGTAAAAAGAAAAACAATAGAAAAAAATAAAAAGAAAAAAGTAAAAAGAAAAAAGAAAGAAAAAAAGAAAAAATAAAGAAAAAATAATAACAAAGGGAAGAAATAGAAAAGAAAGAAAAAGAAAAAGAAAGGAAAAAAAAGGAAAGAAGTAAAAATAAAGAAGAAAAATAAACAAATAAAGAAAAAAGAAAAAAATTAAAAAAAGACAATAAGAAAAAAAAATAAGAAACAAATAAAGAAAAAGGAAAAAAATTAAAAGGAAAAAATAAAAATAAGAAACAAATAAAGAAAAAAGAAAAAAATTTAAAGGAAAGAAGAAAAAAAAAGAAAATAAGAAACAAATAAAGAAAAAAAGGAAAAAAAAAGAAATAAAAAATTTAAAAGAAAAAATAAAGGGGAAAAAATAAAAAGCCAAAGGGAGAGGTTGAAAACACAAGCACTTGCTGCAATGAAAGTATCTGTGCAGCTTCACTCAGACTTAGGAATTACATTGCCACCTTCTTCTCCTCATCCATTTCCCATTGCAGAAACATTTGTAGAGGGTTATTTATTTATTTATTTATTTATTTGCTTGTTTGTTTTTTTCATCTTTTTTTTTTTTATTATTTTTAGGCAGCAGATTTTCCAAGGAGACAGATTGTTAAGGAGGAAAGTGATAGTCCTTAAAAACACTGCTGCCCTGTACTTGGTGCTGTACAGCAGCCAAGATGGCAAGATGGAAACAGAGGAGTCTGAGCTGCTTAAGGACATTTGTTAATTGTATCTAGAAGACCTGGACTAGGTCAGTCATTTGCAACACCAAACCTATGTGTTACTGAACAGGTTGTTAGCTGGGGGAACTGACAACTGAAAATTTAATTTCCTTCCAAATTCTATATTCAGACCTGACCCTTTAGTGTTATATCAGCACTAGGCTTTTCTTTTTTTCCTCTTTTCTTCTTTTTTTTTTTTCTTTAATTTTTATTTATATTACTGGATATTGAGGACGAGGAGAAAATTAAAAGGTTTATTTACACTTGCTCCAACATCATTAACACCAGACAAGTGCATTCATGGGCACCAGACACCCCGGTAGCACAGCATTTTCTAAGTAATTACAAAATTCCATCATGGTGGGGGGCTTGGAAGAGACCTCTGGAGATCATCCAGTCTGATCCCCCTGCTCCAGCAGGGTCACCCACCGCAGCTTGCCCCAGGATCACAATATCCAGGTGGAGTTTGGAATCTTTCCAGAGAAGGAGACTCCACAACCCCTCTGGGCAGCCTGCTCCAGGCCTCCAGCACCCTCACAGCAAATAATTTTTTCCTGCTGTTCAGGTGCAACCTCTTGGGCTCCACTTTGTGTCCGGTGCCCCTTGTCCTACCACAGGGGACCAGTGAAAAGGAGTCTGGCCCCATCCTTTTGACCCCCACTCTTTAGATACCAATAAGCATTGACCTTTGAAGAAACCTTGTGCCAGTGAACTGTCTCAGTGATGTGACTGCTGCACAATGTACTCTCCTTCAGGTGTGATTGTGTGATCAGTGATCAAGTCACTCAACAACAGACAACCCAGAACTGTCCAAAAAGGGGAGTGAGGACAGGAAAGCTCTTTTCCATAGTACATGAACAGAAGAGAAACCATCATGGAACTATGAACTCAGTCGCACTTCAAAAGAGAGCACCTTTTGTTGTCCTTGTTAACACTTGTGCCTCTAATTAACATGACAATGAGCCTGGTCTTGCACAACTGAAAAGTCTGCTTTTCCACCTGCTTTTATACTCTTGGAAGGAGAGAGTGCAGAGTAGAAGGAATGTGAATGACACTACATTTTAAAAAGCCTCTTCAGAAGCATTTTAAATTCCACTTTAAGGAGAAACTCTCAAAACTACCATTTGGAAATGTTGCTATCAGTGAATTCCACTCAGATTTTTCCACTCTTGAGTCACTGTCTCTCAGGATGGTGGTGGGGGGGAAAGTGTTAATTCTTAAAAATGGGGAGCAATTTGTAAGATCAGAATATTTATTTCACAAAAATATTTATATCATAAAAATATTTATTTCACAAAAGTATTTATTTCATTAAGATATGTTATTTCATTATTTCATTAAAATATTTATTTCATTAAAATATTTATTTTATTAAAATATTTATTTCATTAAAATATTTATTTCATAAAAATTGTGGCTATCTAGGAAAAAAAAAACCATTTGCCTTATGTGCCAAGCCTTTCTGCCTCTAGAATTCAGGTTATAAGTCTTTTTCATAGAAGCAGAACTCATGGAGTGGTTTAGGGACCTTAAAGATCATCCAGTTTCAACCCCACCCTGGCCATGGGCAGGGACACTTTCCACCAGCCCAGGTTGCTCAAGGCCTCATCCAACCTGGCCTTGAATACCTCCAGGGAGGAGACATCCACAACAGGATCACAGGATGTCAGGGGTTGGAAGGGACCCAAAGAGATCATTGAGTCCAATTCCCCTATCAAAGCAAGACCATACAATCTAGCTCAGGTCACACAGGAATGCATCCAGAGGGACCTTGAAAGTCTCCAGAGTAGGAGACTCCACAATCCCTCTGGGATTATGCTCTGTGCACTGTTCCAGTGCTCTGTGACCCTTAGAGTAAAGAAGGAGAACCCTTGTGTTGAGGTGGAACCTCCTGTGCT
Organism: Indicator indicator; assembly: GCF_027791375.1. NCBI lineage: Eukaryota > Metazoa > Chordata > Aves > Piciformes > Indicatoridae > Indicator > Indicator indicator. Next base: position 82,209,239 of record NC_072053.1, read on the forward strand.
GCAGCTTACATCCATTGCTCCTTGTCCTGTCACAGGGAGCAAGTGAGCAGAACCTGTCCCCTCCTGACCCCCAGCCATCAGATATTTATAAACATTTATTAAAACCCCTCTCAGTCTTCTCTTTTCCAGACTAAAAAGCCCCAGGTCCCTCAGCCTCTCCTCACCAGGCAGTGCTCCAGTCCCCTAATCATCCTCGCAGCCCTCTGCTGGACCTTCTCCAGCAGGTCCCTGTCCCTCCTAAACTGGGGAGCCCAAACCTGAACACAGTACTGAAGATGAGGTCACACCAGGGCAGAGTAGAGGGGGAGGAGAACCTGCCAGACACACTCTTCTTAATACACCCCAGGATCTCATTGGCCTTCTTGGCCAATTGCTGTCCCATGGATAACTTGTAATCCACCAGGACTCCTAGGTCCCTCTCCACAGGGCTTCTCTCCAGCAGATCACCTCCCAGCCTGTACTAGTGCAGTTTATTATTCCTCCCCACAACCTCCCTGTGCAACTTGTTCCAGTGTCTCACCAGCCTCACTGTAAAGAAATTCTTCCTAATCTCCAGTCTAAATCTACCCAGGTCGTAGTTAAAGTTTAATAAGGACAAGGGCACGGTCCTACATCTGGGGAGGAAGAACAGCAGGCACCAGCACAGGTTAGAGGCTGCCCTGCTGGAGAGCAGCTCCATGGAGAAAGACCTTGGAGTGTTGGTGGACAACAAGTTCTGCAGGGAACAACAATGTGCTCTTGTGGCCAAGAGAGCCAATGGGATCCTGGGGTGTATCAAGAAAGGTGTCCAGCAGGGCTAGAGAAGTTCTTCTCCCCCTCTACTCTGCCCTGGTGAGACCACAGCTGCAATCCTGTGTCCAGTTCTGGGCTCCCCAGGTCAAGAGAGACAGAGACCTGCTGGAGAGAGTCTAACAGAGAGCCATGAGGATGCTTAGGGGACTTGAGCTTCTCCCCTGTGGAGAGAGACTGAGAGCCCTGGGGCTGTTTAGTCTGGAGAAGAGAAGGCTGAGAGGGGATCTGATCAATGTTTATCAATATGTGAGGGGTGGGTGTTAAGGGGAGGGGGCCAGGCTCTTTTCAGTGGTTCACAGTGGTAAGACAAGGAACAATGGATACAAACTTGAACAGAGAAGATTTCAGCTCAACCTGAGGAGAAATTTCTTTACAGTGAGGGTGATGGAGTACTGGAACAGGCTGCCCAGGGGGGTTGTGGAGTCTCCTTCTCTGGAGACTTTCAAAATCCACACGGATGCATTCCTATGTGGACTACCCTGAGTGATCCTGCTCTGACAGGGGGGGTTGGACTGGATGATCTCTTGAGGCCCCTTCCAACCTCTGATATACTGTGAGACTGTGATCTTTACTTTATACAACTTCTCTTTACCATTACCTTATAGCTCTTTCACGAACTAGTATGGTGATGTTTTAACTTCTGCTATATTTCTGTGTTTGCTTCAGCTAGCAACTTTTCCAAGACATTTTTTTTTTTAATTCTTATTACTATTTCTTTTTTACTTGAAAGCTGCCTCTGTTTGGGATGTGATCCTGCAGAATGTTTGCTTGTAAATGCATTCACATCAGCAGAGGGTTTTTGTACCCTGACATGACATATAATAAACAAGAACTAAACTAAACAGCAGTGTCAGCAGACAAGACTGGGGGTGTGTTAACACTGATGTTCTCTGATGTCTCATACAATCATTTCTGTCCCAGCTAAGCCTCTTGTTTTGGAGGGCACTGTATGAACTGCAGCTTCTTCTGGACTTCAGCCAAGGGAGGTATTATTTCAGAGCTGCATTATCCCAGCTGTGCCACTAACCCAGAGAGAATGGATTTGGCGTGCTGTGATAACCCAAAATCTAACCAGTTCAAGCTACCAGCAAGGCTATGCTTTGCAGCAGTAATGGACTGCTGCTGGAAGTTAACATCCCACTTGCAAAAATCCATCCCTGAAATTGGAAGCAGAGCTGTAGAGAGCTTGCAGAGCAACCATGAGTAGCTTCCAGGAACAGGACAATTCTGACAATCTGCTGACAAATTACCATTGCTGCTGCAGCCTGTTTTAGACAAAGAAAAACCAAAACAAAACCAAAGGAAATTGTAAATCATAGAATGGTTTGAGTTGGAAGGGGCCTTTAAAGATCATGTATTTACAACTCCCCTGCCATGGGTAGATCTCTACCTTGGTACAGGGGAGAGGGCTGCAGAAGTGACAGAGACAGGTCATAGAATCATCAAATGGCTTGGATTAGAAGGGACCTTTAAAGTCATCTAGTCCAAACCCCCTGCAGTCAGCAGGGACATCTTCAATTAAAGCAGGTTGCTCAGAGCCCTGTGAATGCTGGAATGCTGCCAGGGATGGGGCATCTACCATCTCTGGGCAACCTGCTGCAGTGTTTCACCACTCTCACTGTAAAAAGACAATCTAATATAATTCCTAATTTTTGGTAGGTAAAATGGTCCTGGTAGTTAACAAGATGAACAACTTAACTACCTGGCAATATACCAAATGCACAGAGCAGCCCAGCTGTTGAAAGAGCCATTTTCTAGTTAAGTGGAAAACTTAATTGTACCTGATAAAAACAGAGGTGGGATGGGGGAATGCAGACAGGGCATTTTTCTTAATGACTTCCCAACTTTATCTGTTCCCTCTGTTAAAGTTCAGCAGCAGAATAAAACTTCTCTTCAGTACACCCAGAGAGCAGGAAAGCAAACAGGCTGACTTCATCTTAATCTGGTGGATTAGAAGGAAAGCAAACAGGCTGCTTTCATCTTCATCTGATGGATTAAAGCCTCACAGATTGCTCCTCACCATTTTCAAAGATGCTGCAGCAGGGAAGCAGGAAGAGAGACAGCAGAAGTGGTTGAATCAGATGATCAGCACCTCACCAAAGCAAAGCTGTAGGTATAAAAGGACCTTGAAACAAATGCAAAACTCCACATGAGCACTGCAGGCTTAAGTTTTGGGAGGAGAGAAAGGAAGGGAGAAATAACCATTGTTGTTACTGATTCACTGGAGACCTTGCAGCAGAGAATGCAAAGATGCCTTCCAACCCCCAGCACCACCTGCCTATTGTGTGTAGACCTGCTCTAAGCAGGTTTAGACAACCAGTATTTAAAGTGCTGGCAGCTGCTTGGAGCTTCTTCTAAGGTAGAGGTCCCACTATCAAAACCAGTAGCTCTGAGTGTGTGAGGGAAAGCATCAGGAGAAAACAAGCAGCCTTAAGGGCACAGTTTAATCCCTGCAATTATGCAGACCTGGTAATGTGAAGGTCTGCAAACAAATTCTAAAGCTCCATAAAACTGGGAGTTTGGGACATTCCCTGAAGGATGTGTGTTTTAAAAACATGTATTTTGGCAGCCTTTGACATGCATTATCCATTTTGGTGTATTTTCTCACTAATTATAGAGAGACTATGCCTAATTTCCTCAGAATAATAGCCTGAATTTTCTAAAGATAAGAGTCTTCCATAAAATTGACTTAATTGCATTTTAATTAATTTTCATTTATTGCACTGGCTAAAGCATTCCCCCCCCCCCCCATTAAATGCAGAATAAGCACATTTTTGAAGAGAAGAAATACTTCACTTCAAGGAGATCAACCTAACATATGCAGACACAATACTGCTGAGGAGTCACACTTTTAATCCTACAGGACCTGGTGAGCCATCAAAGGGTGCTTGGGTTTGTAGGAAGACCAAGGCCAAAAGAATGTTTAGTAGGTTTCTGAATATCTGAAAACATTTTGCAGCACCAGGAGGCAAGATATGAGCAGGACACCACCCTCTAGCAGACTCTGCAACCATGGCCTGCATGAGAACTTTTCATCTGGGAATGCATCAAGAACAAAACCAGTAGCAGCTGGGAATGAAAACGTGAAGCTTGTTCACTGAGGGAAGAACTTCAGTGTTGTCCTATTTCTTGAAAAAGGATTCATATATATTCCTCCCTCCCTCCCACAAAGCCACTTGGCTGTAGAGAATTTCATACATTATTAATCTAAAAGTATTTATTCACTTACTGAAGTGGCAAAACAGAATTAGTTTTAATTGGTTTTAATTGATTGGAACAGTCTTCTTCCTGCAACTGAAGGATTCCTCCAGACTAAGTTTTTCACAAGTATTCTTTAGGCTAAATTAAACATTCTTGTTTTCTCTCCCCTGCTCCAAACACCTACAAAATCACTCCAGAGCCTAATCCAAATAATTTTCCTGCATGATCTCAGAAGACACAAAATACTACAAAACCTGCTGAAAAGACTCCACAATTTCTGTGGGTTGTGAATTAAGTCTATGGGGTCTATACGTGCCCTTTTCTTTTTGTTTCTTTGTTTGGGGTTTGCTAAGGTTTGGGTTATGTCCTTTCCCTTTCCCCCCTTTCCCTTCCCCTTTCCCTTCCCCTTTCCCTTCCCTTCCCTTCCCTTCCCTTCCCTTCCCTTCCCTTCCCTTCCCTTCCCTTCCCTTCCCTTCCCTTCCCTTCCCTTCCCTTCCCTTCCCTTCCCTTCCCTTCCCTTCCCTTCCCTTCCCTTCCCTTCCCTTTCCTTTTTCCTTCCCTTTCCTTTCCTTTCCTTTCCTTTCCTTTCCTTTCCTTTCCTTTCCTTTCCTTTCCTTTCCTTTCCTTTCCTTTCCTTTCCTTTCCTTTCCTTTCCTTTCCTTTCCTTTCCTTTCCTTTCCTTTCCTTTCCTTTCCTTTTTCCTTTCCTTTCCTTTTTCCTTTCCTTTCCTTTTTCCTTTCCTTTTTCTTCCCTTTCCTTCCCTTTCCTTTCCTTTCCTTTCCTTTCCTTTCCTTTCCTTTCCTTTCCTTTCCTTTCCTTTCCTTTCCTTTCCTTTCCTTTCCTTTCCTTTCCTTTCCTTTCCTTTCCTTTCCTTTCCTTTCCTTTCCTTTCCTTTCCTTCCCTTCCCTTCCCTTCCCTTCCCTTCCCTTCCCTTCCCTTCCCTTTCCTTTCCTTTCCTTTCCTTTCTCCTTTCCTTTCCTTTCTCCTTTCCTTTCCTTTCCCTTCCTTTCCCCTTCCTTCCCTTTCCTTCGTTGCCCTTCCCCTTCCCTTCCCCTCCCTTCCCTTCCCAAACCTTCCCTTCCCAAACCTTCCCTTCCCTTTCCCCTTCCTTCCCTTTCCTTCGCTTCCCTTCCCCTTCCCTTCCCCTCCCTTCCCTTCCCTTCCCTTCCCTTCCCTTCCCTTCCCTTCCCTTCCCTTCCCTTCCCTTCCCTTCCCTTCCCTTCCCTTCCCTTCCCTTCCCTTCCCTTACCTTCCCTTCCCTTCCCTTCCCTTCCCTTTCCTTCCCTTCCTTTCCCTTCCCAAACCTTCCCTTCCCTTCCCTTCCCAAACCTTCCCTTCCCAAACCTTCCCTTCCCAAACCTTCCCCTTCCTTCCCTTCCCTTTCCTTCGTTTCCCTTCCCCTTCCCTTCCCCTCCCTTCCCTTCCCTTCTCCTCTCTTCCCTTTCCTTTCCCCTCTCCCTTTCTCTTTTTCTCTTTCTCTTTTTCTTTCTCTTTCCCTTTCCTTCTCCCTTTCCCTCCCCTTTCCTTTCCTTCCCCTCCTTTTCCCTTTATTTCACATCTATGAATTTAAATAAATAAATAAGATTGTGACATTTTTTGTGGGTCTTTAATTCTCCATGTTGAAGTTGCCTATGGTGTGACTGATTCCCTTCTTCTCCCATAACTGAATATATCCATCCCTCTGAATCTATATATCCATCCCTCTGATAATTTCTTAGCTCAAGCTAAAAAACATTAATTGAAATTACTTTAAAAGATTTAGCCTGAGCTCCTTTGATCTTTACCATGGATGTTACCTTCACAGAACTGAACTGTCTTTCTTAAATTATAATTTTTGTTCCTGAAAACCCTAATGGCTGTAGGAATAGCTTGGATACATAGTACAGGCTGTCTTTCAAGAACTGTTGAGATCTGTCTTCCTCTGGATACTGAAAAATGAGTAGTTTCAAAATCAGAGATTAATTCACAGCTTGCATCAGGCTGGAAGGGACCTTCAAAGGTCCACTTGTCCAATTCCCTTGCAGTGAGGCCTCCACCAACTAGAGCAGGCTGCCCAGGGACACATCAAGTCTGATGTGATTTGGAAGATCCCAGATGGAAGCAACCCATGAAGGCCCTGGTTTCTCAGGTTTTGCTGAATTCACAGACATCACAAAAACATTCAGGTTGGAAAAGACCCTCAAGACCACCAAGTCCAACCCAGAACCCTACCCTACAAGGCTGACCCCTAAACCATAGCCCCAAGCACCACATCCAAATCACCTTTGAAGACATCCAGGCTTGGGGACTCCACCACCTCCCTGGGCAGCACATTCCAATGCCTGACCGCTCTTGCTGGGAAAAAATGCTTCCTAATGTCCAGTCAAAACCTTGTGGCCATTCCCTCTTGTCCTATCACTAATTACTTGTGAGACCAGACCAGCACCAGCCTCTCCACAACATCCTTGCAGGTAGTTGTAGAGAGCAATGAGGTCTCCCCTCAGCCTCCTCTTTTCCAAGCTAAATAGCCTCAGCTCCTTCATTGCTCTTCATAAGATTTATTCTCCAAGCATCTGTGAGAACCAGGAAACTTAAACATGGTCCCAAAGCCAAGGAACTGAGGTGTGTGAGTTGCATGAAGTGATCTGAGCATTTAAAAATGCAGAACTGAGCTTTGACAGGCTAGTACCCCAGACCTCATCCAATACTGACTAAAACTGCCGTTATGCATGTGTCTTATTCCAGCTATTCACTTCCAAAAAATACTGACTTGTGAGTGTTTAAAGAGGGTACAGCTTCAGCTTAACTTCATTTATGCAGACATAAATACAACACACATTTTATCAATATTCAAATTAAGCACTACAGTTGGCACTTTCCAATGGCAAAGTCTGGAACATGCAGAACAGTTTATGAGTTAGGTGGAAAGGAAGCCAGTTTCAATGGAGTCAGCCACAACTGGATTGTATCACCCATAACTAGCCACAGTACAGGCACACCAATACTCCTACAGACCCTTATTTATAAAAGAAATCAGCCCTTGCATTAAAACACATACTTGGACCAAAGCCATGCATTTTGCACACTGCAGGTGATGGATGCAGCTCCTCAAGTAACTTTTCAGCTTATCTGTAAAGTCCATTCATGATGTCAGCTATTAAAAGTTACAAGTGATACTACACTTTCAGGCATTTGGTTTTGCTTAGATAGAAAGTCATCATACCTGTAACCCCAAATTGAACTACAAATTTAGAGCAGTGTCCTGGTTTGAGCTGAGCAGAGCTAGCTCTGGTCAGTGCTGTGACTTCCCAGCTCAGTCTCTGCTCAGTGAAGCTCCTTCTGCAGCTCAGGGCAGGTTGGCACAGCCAGGGGCTGCACCTAGCAGTGACCACACTGATGGGGAGAGCTCCTGCCAAGGGCTGGCTGCAGAAAGGCTCTGCCTGAGACTTATTCCTGGGCACACCAAGGGCACTGCCACACCTTAGGGGGCAGGAAGGCAGAGGTGGCACCTGTGGGGAGGAGAAGCACACAGGACAAGTGATCCTCAACTGCCCAGTAAAGGATTGCAGTCCATAGATGGCATCAGCAGGAGAAAGCTGAGGGATCACCAGGGTCAAGCCTCTTTGTCAATGACTGGAATCTGAGGAAGACTCTGTACTCTGCCTTCAGCTCTGATCTCTGTGTCTCTGAATCCAGTTCCAGCATCCAGCTCCTGATTCCATTTCCCATCTGCTGCTGAGTCACCTGGAGCTTCCTCAGTGCCTGTCACAGCACCAGTGATGACCACAGTAACATCACTGACATCAGTTCTATATTGTTTTGTATCTAGTGGTATCTGTTTCATTTTATTGTTACCATTTCCATTAAAGTAGTCTTACTTTTGGTTCACCATTTGTAAATCTCCCTTCTTCCCTTTGGGAAGGGAGAGGGGTTCACAAAGTGCCTCTGCCACTTGTCTAGTGGCCAAACCAGCAATGACCCTTGACAAGGAGAGACTAGTAAAGTAAGTCACATGGGTAAGGAGGAAAGTAGGCATAAAAATATTTTTCTAAACAATTAATTTTTTTAAGTCAAACACAGTGATGGCCACCACCAGTAAATCTGGTAAAGATGATTACCACAGTTGTATTAAACTTCTTAAGTCTTAAAAGCTGATGCAACTGGAAGAATTTTGGAATACAGGGTCCTTAGATTTCTCCAACCCTGTATTTGTTTCACATCCTTCCTAGATGTGCAATCTCCAAACATCCAAATGGTTTAGCAGCTGTCCACCCATCCTTTTGGGTGAATGGGGTTTTGCTCCTGACTGGGTGGAAGCAGGAACTGGCTAATGCTTATGATGTTTGGAACTCAGAACATGAGTGAAACCAGCACCAAGTTACAGTATCCCTCTACAAATTCTGTCCTTTCAGCACACTCTGAGGAATCAGTATGCTCCCCAAAAGCAACAGGTTGGCACAAAAACTAAGAAAATAAGAAACAGAGTAGCTTAGGTGCTCTGAATATTTCTCTTTCTCCACTGACAACTGGTTCTGTCAGTTAGTAGCTAATCTGTAGCCAGGTGCAAAAAAACCCTACCTAAAATAAACGGCAAGGTCAGTGATGAAACAAAATTCTAGAGTCTTTAAACACAAAAAGACCATTGCACAAACTCCTATTAAACTTAGCTTTGCCCCTGGAAGATTAATTGTAATAGCATTTAAATAAGGGAAATAATGTAATTATTATAGATATTCTGCTATCATATATTCCATGGTGTGCTGGTTTGGGGCCAGACAGATCGTCTCTTGCCCCGAAAGGGACAAAAGAATGAGACTCACACAAACGGATTGGAGAGTGATGGAAAGTTTAAATGGAAAAGTGATTGGTGAAGCTACAGAGAACTACAAACTACACAGCATTGTGGCAGAGAACATCCCAAAGCGTACAGAACCCGTTACATAATTCCCAAAGCTTCCCAGTTCTTCCCTTCTTCCCAAGAGGCTTCCCAATCCTTCCCTCCTCCCACCTGAGGGTCTACCCAAACCCCCCAGGGCTCTTTCTTCCCCCTCCCGCTGCTAGGCAAGTCTCAGGCTGGCCAGGTCTGAGACTGCCCCCCCATCCATTCTCCTCCTGGCATTAGACCTAGTCAGGCCTAAGAGGCCTGAGATACCCCACTGGCATTACCCGATAAGAGAGAGCATCTCCCACGGGGCAGAGAGGGAAGAAAGAGGAAGAGGATGACTCTGCCGATGGCTTTATAGGGCGCAGGATTTATGGGTAGAAATACGCCGTTTCCTGTGTCCACCCCTGTGGGTGGGCACCCAGGACACCAGAGGTGTATCTCATGCAGCAGTGGCAGGGGGCACCCAGCCCAAACTGCCACACATGGTGAAGGGGATTTAATGAACAGCTTCTCTACCCATTGCTTGACAAGATAACCATCTTCCCCTTCAGCTTGGAGCAAAGCTTGATGTTTGTAGGTGACAGACAACACTCTTGCATGGCATGACAAGGGTAAATGCTGGTTCCTGAAAATATAAGGCAAATAACTTAATTCTTGTCCTGTTTTGGGCCAGGAGAGAGCTAATTTCCTTTTTAGTAGCTCCTTCTTAGTAGCTGGAATAATGGTGTGTTTTGGATTCAGTGTGAGAGGAATTCTGACAGTATATTGACGGTTTTAGTTGTTGATAAGGAATCAAGGATATTCAACTTGCTTTGCTAGTGTGCAGCAGCACAAAGAGCTGGGAGGCAGCATGTGTTAGCTGAGGTTGCTCAGAGAGGTGGGAGATCCCTGGCAACATTCCAGGTCAGGTTGTCTGGAGCTCTGACCAACCCGCTCTAGTTGCAGGTGTCCCTGCTGACTGAATTGGGGCTGGACTAGTTGAACTTTAAAGGTCCCTTCCAATCCAAACCACTCGAAGATTGATTCTATGGTCAAGGCAGCTGCCCTGAACTAGGCAAAGGGATGTTCCACACCTTAGAGTACAGACTGAGGGAGTTGTGGGGGGTGGAAGCTCAAGCATCCATCAGCACGTGGTGAGCAGCTGCATTGCCCATCACTTTTCTTGGCTTTTACTCCTCTCTCTCTTTTCATCATACTTCTTCCTATTACTACTACTACTACAGTGTTTTTTTAAATGCAATTTATTATTAAAAATATTTATTTATTTGTTATTAAAGTGTTCTCATCTCAATATATGAGTTGTTTTTTTTTTTTTTCTTTCCCAGTCATTCCACTGGGAGGGGAAAAGTGAGACAGCAGCTACACAGTGCTTAGCTGCTGGCTGGGGTTAAACCCATGTGATGGTTTGAAACTGTCTCTTTAATTTTTCTTCTCAAAGTTCAAGCACAGAAAGTTAAAGAGTGTAAATAAGTCACTATTGGGTATAAGAAAGCAAAATAATGATTGTTCTAAACACTTCCATTGGATAGATAGCAATGTTTAAGAACTACTACTCAAAACGAAGCAGGGCAGTCTCCAATACTTGTATACAAGAATTTGGTAAAGAAACAACCTCAGCTACATCCTTAATTTATTCACACAGACCAGGATGAAGCATTTCTCAAGGCACAATGGAAAAACTCATGTGCTGTAGCAACACAGAAGTGTTACCCACCTTGTCCTGTTCATCCCAAGAACTTTGTTACCACTCCTGTCCTGAAAAGGAAATCCTCACTTCCTACATGGGGATAGGAGGTATATGCTGAATGGTGTAGGATGCAATATGCTGACTGGTGTAGGATGTATATGCTGAATACCCATGGGATGTGGTAAATCACCTGAGAATGGTGTGTAAAATTACACCTAGCTGCAGCATGCTGTGTCACTCCTGAACTCCTGAACAGCCCTGCTCTGAGCAATAAATCAAAGGTGTAACAAGATCTCATTTATGGTAACAAGATCTCAAGCTATGGTAACTATCAAAAGATGTACAGAGCAAATAAACAGAGCATAGTGATTTGTTAAGAATGTCTAACTGACCCCTGTGGGTTTCATTTGGGCTGCATGGAAAAGGCATTTACAAAAGACCTGCATGCTTATAGTGACTTCAATTACTGACCTTCTGCTCCTCCCCAGTTTAACAAATGAACAACTAACACTGGAAATATAAATCAGATACATCACCCCAAAGTACAAACTGCTCTGTGTCAGTTGTCCTGATTATTCAGCCTGTTGGGTTTTTTACCACCACCCCCCCACAAACTGATTCTTCAACATAGCAAAGCACTGAAGTTGGCAGGCAAGTTGCAGGTACACAGGCAGGTACAACATGCATCAAGTTACCTTGGCATTAAAATTGGTTCATATTGGTTGTAAGATTTGTGTAACTAGTTTGATATCACCACCAACATTCACCTTTTCTAGGTCACAGACTGGGACTTCCAGAACTGCATCCTGTCTCAAATGATGGTGCTGACAATCCCTCTGTCTTGTAAGGAGTCAGAGATCTGAAAACTCAGAATTATTCAACAGATACTTCACAACCAAGTTTTTTCTTTTAATTTAATCTAGTCACAAAAAAAAAAAAATCAATTACTTTCTGGTTTTTGATGCTTTGTTTTACTGCTCCTGACCCTATCCATCTGAAATTGTCTGTTGCACTGTAAAGAGAAGTGTTAATTACTATTCCTGGGTAGCTTCTTACAGGGGCAGGTGTCTTGCAAATGTGTTCTCACAATTCAAAATGTTCTTAAAATAACTTGCTGTGGGCAGCACATTTCTAAGTAGGTCTAAGAAACACTGATTAAGCTCCCTACTGTGTGAAGAACATCTTTAATGGAAAGAAATTTGCAAATTAACTGGGGCTGATCTGGATTTCTGTTTTTTAAGTACTGTTTAATCCTGCTACAGGCCAATCTGTGGTAGTTTGGGGTTTTTTTTGCTTGTTTTCAATTTTAGACTCAGACTTTTGTAGTTTGCTGCATAAAAACCTATCCAATGTTGTGATGGTTTGAAACTGTCTTTTTAATTTTTCCTTGCAAAGTTCAGAACAGAGAAAGTGAAGGAGTGTAAATAAGTCACTATTGGGTGTAAGAAAGCAAAATAACAATTGTTCTAAACACTTCCATTGGATAGATAGAAATGTTTAAGAGCTATTACCCAAAACAAAGTGGGCACTCTGCACATTCTGTGTTCTGCAGTGGGGGCAGTTGCTGGGCTGTCTGGCTGCTGTTTTCTTCTTCTTCTCTTCTGGCTGAAGATAACACACTGACCTTGGCAGCTAAGTTAACAAAGCTCTTGGGAGAGAGAGAGGCCCCTTTGGGAGGGTCGCCTTGGGGGGAAGCAAAGGGAGATCGGTTGTGCTTTTCTGTTGATTGTATATATTTGTAAATGTTGTGAATTTTGTATATTTGTACATATTCATTGCATTTCTCTGCTTGTAAATACAGCCTTCATTTGCTTCCAGGTTGGGCTAGCCTGGTTACTTGTCGGTGGGGGGGGAAATTTCAGCTCACAACGACACACTTGCAAGGAAAAATTAAAAAGACAGTTTCAAACCATCACAAATGTCTACTGCATTTTCCCCACTTATCCCACAACCAACATTCCAGACACTGCCAGTAAGGACAGGACTGGTTTTTGGAAGTTTAGGTGAAGCAGTGATGATACACAGAAATTGCTGTGGGGGATTTTGTATTTTATTGTATTTTCTGGGGGTTTTGTGTGGAGTTTTTAAAGGGTAACACAGCATCACAGAATGGTGGGGTTTGGAAAGGGCCTCTGAAGATCATCTAGTCAAAATGCCCTAACAAGAGCAGGATCACCTGGAGCAAATCACACAGGAACATATCCAGGTGGGTTTTGCATGCCTTCAGAGATGCAGATTCCACACCCTCTCTAGGCAGTCTGTTCCACTGCTCTGCCACCCTCAAAGTGAAGAATTCCCCCCTTATATTTATGCAGAACCTCCTGTGTTACAGTTTGTACCCATTGCCCCTTGTCCTGTCACTGGACACCACAGAGAAGAGTCTGGCTCCATCTTCCTGACACTGTCCTTTTATATATTTATAAGCATTAATGAGATCCTCTCTCAGGCTCCTCTTTCCCAGGCTAAACAGAGATAATTTAATAACTCTATACTTCTGAAGCAGAACTGTAAGGAAAAGGAAAGGTTTACCCTGGTCAGCCAATAAAAAACTGTTTGGAGAGCACACAGAAATCACTCTTTCAGGCAGAATAGGTTACAACACGACCCTGTACAACTGGTTAAACCCAGCAGCCTCTAAGGAATATGTTTCTGGGGAACACATGTAGCTGGTGGATACACACACTGAATCCCATCCATGATGCAACAGGTATTACCACAGAAGAATTCCCAGAGGGAATAATCACTTCTGGTGGAGGATTCCTTGGGTGGTCACTGCTGGAGGAATTCTACTGAACCGCTCTCTGAGGGGTGAGTGTTGTCAAGATCAACACAGTTATGGAGGAAAATTCAATTTACTTTTTTCCCCTGTCCTGTCCAGAAAAATGACAAGTATCTTTATGTTCAGTAAGTGTTTTCCAGATATCCTGAGCGTGATTAAATTTGCCAGAATAATGTTTCACCATAAATTCAGTTTAAAAATTGCTTTTTTTCCCCCCTCGATGCATCCAGTAACAGGAAGATTTGCCTAAAACAGTATCCCACCAGACAAAGCCTACATAGCTATTGCCAGGGAATGTTAACCTCCAAGTGGATTTTGAAAATAACACCACAATATTCTATTGCTTATATGGAGCTTCTCTTTTTAGGTCTGTTTGAGCAAATCTACTCCTGGTAGGGAGTTACCATTATCTGAGTTTTGTACCTCTCCAAGATTAAAACAAACCAACCAACCTACAAAAGGAGTATTTTTTGCTTGTATTTTAGATTTTAAAATATCCCTACAGCAGATTGAAATTTTCTCACTAATTTTATCATGCATTGAAGGGGGTTATGTACACATATGCAATCACAGGAAGAAATAAGCTTTTTCTTTTTCCCCTAAATCATAATTAAAGCAGGATTCTATGGTCCTATGATTGCCATCAACAGCTTTCCAAACACCCTTATTGGTAACCATCAACCCTGAATCTATTTAAAACAGTATAAATACTGACATTACACTCTGGTGTCCCTCTCTGATTGTTATTTTTGTTTCTTTTTCACTATTTTTTCATAACTTTAAAGGGAAATGTACGTTTTTTGGCTTGTGCAAAGAAGATTTAAAAGACAAGATAATTTTCACAGAAGATTTAAAATACAAGATAATTTTCAAGGAAGATTTAAAATACAAGATAATTTTCAAGGAAGATTTAAAATAAAAGACAATTTTCAATGAAGATTTAAAATACAAGATAATTTTCAAGATGGAGGTTACAGAGGGGGAAATCTGACCTCACATATTTTACTCCCTGTAACTTTCCTCTCCTGGTTATCCTGAAAGTCCACAAATCCTACTTTTTTAAGAACAACTGCTTCTTGCAATTTTTCTGCATGGAATGTTGGTTTCCCACTCTTCTGAATGCCAGGGGAATGATGGAAATAGCTGCTGCATATTATTTACTAGATCAGATCTCAAAAGATACCCGTTTACTGTCAAACATGAACTTCTGTTTCCTAATTCATTGACTTTCAGAAATTTCCACTTGTGTTAACAACAGTTCCCAGGCACACACTCATACAACGTCTTCCCCAAAGTTTTCTACCGTGCAGAGTCCATTCAGAAGTCGATGTTCTCAGGAATCAGCACATTAAAGGACTTGGCTTATTGCAGAAGTTATAGAGAGCATGTGAATTAAATATGCAGGTGAGAGAAAGGAAGAGAGTGATCTTGCCATACAGACACTGAATTCCTTCTCAAGCCTGCATTTTCTATGCAGAGCCGGGACTTCTACAGTTTTCCCTAATGCCCACTAATCGTTAGCACTTTGTTTTCTGAATTGACAGGATGAGATGCGGCAGAAACAGAGCAGAGAGTAGCTTCGTGCCTTGCTGCAGGAGCAGCCACTGAAAGGGTTTGAAACGACACCCAGAACTATCAGGAATGTGACCACATTTGCCTTGGTTTCTACCCGAGGTTTGCAGGCCTTGTGAAATTTAAGTTTGTTACGAGACACTCAGAAATCACACACGATGCTTGTACTAAATTTAGGAAGGAAATTTTTTTAACGTCCTTTTTTTCGCGCAAGGGATAAAGTTAAAGGAATACAGGAACTGATTAAATAAATCAGGTGAGGGATTAAAAAAAAAAAAAAAAAGAGAGAGAGAGAAAATAATTATTTCACCAAATGAAGGTGGGACTCTAATAGGAGGGGAAAAAAAAAGGGCAATTTGTAGTAATGCAGATCTTGCCAAAAAATATATAAGATTATAATGCATATACCTGGATATGGAACAGGAAGAAAATCAGCCTGCCTGTGCCACCCATGCTGATATTTCTCAGCAAGAGGAGTTTTCTTGACTTTGAAAGTCTTACATTTCCTTTTTCCCCCTTTATTTCTTTACAATTTTCTTTTTCTCTTTTTTCCTTTTTCTTTTCTTTCTTTTTAAAAACATTTTATTTTTTCTTTCTCTCTTTTTTCTTTTTCTTTTTCTTTCTTTCTTTTTAAAAAATTTTCTTTAAATTTTTTTCTCTTTTTTTAAATTTTTTTCTTACTTTTTTTTTTAGTCACATTTTCTTCTAAAAGAAGGAATCTGACTTATTCTATTCAAAAACTTTTATTAACACATCTACTAACACTGAAAAAACACCACATAAGATGAAACCCAGAGAAGGAAGATTTACTGCCTGTGCAGCACTACCCTACCTTGAAGCATCGTGCCTCTCTTGAAAACAAATGCAAGGTTTAGAACTCATTCATTTGCCCTGTTCTCAAAATTTTCATAGCTCTTTTCCATACAGACATTCCTCCTACCACTAACCTTTCCTCTGATGGCAAGTTCTCACAGCATCTGTTCCTCTGCCAACTGTGCAGCATCACTAACAAGTAAGGGAAGACCAAGAGACAGCCAGAGCTATTCTGAGATGAGCCCCACACTAAATTTACCTCCACTGTAAAGGCAAATTCATCTTCCCTCAAGGAACAAGCAAACCCACAGCGTTATTCTTTGCTGAACTGTACTTACAGTGCTGGGCTTTGAGTTGACAAGAAGAGAACTTTGCTTAGATTCATTTCATTCTGCCCATCCTGCACTGCCTTCCACCCTCCAGACATGTTACTTCTTCTATCATGGGAGGGGACCTGGTGCCTTCTTGTTCTGGCCGGAACTTGACTGTCCCTCCCTATTGATTTGCACAGAGGAGTTGTGCTGATTAACTACTGCTTTCCTAATGAGACAAAACGATAGCCACCCGGGTTGCAAGTAACCCCTAACTAAGACAACAATTAGGACTGGCACCAGGATTTGGTTTTTTACACACAAATATAATTTCTTTCATGTTTTCCAGCCCCTGTGTGTCTGGTCACAGCTCCTTCATGTGATAGTCTTGCACTAAGAAATGAAAGAATGAAATTGCACATACTAGAAGAAACTTCATTCCCATTCAAGAGATTTTAGAGTTGTAAGAAGCCTTCAACAAGAGGTCAGCTGGCTTGATTTCTCAGTGATCAAATACAAAGAGAAACTTCAACACCAAGAACTGCTCCACGCTTAAGCTTTCTATAGCTTAGGACATCACTGGCTTGTTCTCCACTCTGTGGCCAAGCATCCCAACACACTGACACACATCACCCTAAAGAAAAATCTTGATTCTATCCCCAGGTTAGAAACTCTTCCACAGCTATAAAGTGTGGTGAAAGTGTTTAAAGCAGTTAAAAATCAGACAAAGCTAAAAGCCCCAAAACCATGAAGCACAAACTCCTGCCGCAACCACTTGCACGAAGTCCGAAATGTGAGGTCAGTCATCATGCTAAGGCTCTTCCTTTTAAATTTAAGGTTGTGTTCAACCTTCACAGCTACAAGGACACTTAGGTAAGTGTCATTGCTTCTACACAATTACATTGTTGCCCACAAGGAGTGGACTCCTGCCTTGAAAACAACATCCAGTTTGTTTCACTCAAGAGCGAAAATCCACTCATGACTTGGCAGGTATAGAACTCAGTCCCTACGAAGCAAAGCTCTATTTAAATCAAGGATTCAGCCATAAACTGGGCTAATTATAATGGCCTACCCAATTTTTCTTCAGTCTTACCCAGACTAGATACAGGGAAGCATTAAGAGAAATCCATGGCTACACAGAACCATGATACCTCTTTTAGAGTCAAGCTGTCAAACACCTAAGCATTAATGATTATTCTTTTTTAGAGCAGATTTTGCCTAGCTAGGTGGTGTAGAAATATGCATTTTTTTTATCTCCTGCTTGCACTAATCCCACTGCACGTGAGCTCAGATGCTCCTCAGCGTTAAAAGTTATGGAAATCCTTTCTTTTTAGAAATGTATTGAGAAGGTATTTTACTCTCTGCTGGTGCAAGTTCTAGCTTGAAATAATCTGCAAATAAATCCCCTCTTAAAACTGTGCGTCCTTGAGTAACACTTAAAATTCCACTTCAGTGCTCCTGTTTTGTGTTTTCTGAAGAAATTAAGTCGACTTAGACTGAGTACTGTAAAAGGGAAGCTGGATGATGAAGTAACACTGCAATAGCCTTCGGGGTTCTCTTCTTAATACAAAACAAAACATTTAAACCCAAGATATTTAAGCAAATCAGGGGCTGCAGATCCACACTGTTTTGCTGAATTAAGAGACCTCATCTGTCGAACATGTCGGTGGCAGTCTGCATCAGAAATGTCTCAAAACACACTAGCAGGGCATAATTACTGGATTGCAAAAGGAAAAAGCACATTGAAAAAGAAAAAAAACCCTGTAATACTAAAGTAGCTCACAGGTGAAAAAAAGATGTCTATAAACAGAGAAAGGATAGCAAGGAAACGCAAAATTTTGTAGAACTTTTAAAGTTTTTTAATTAGTAAGAGCACAGATTTCATAGATTGTTGTACTGTGGCCCCAACTTCCATCGTAAGAATGAAAGGATCTAGTTAAATATGATGGAGGAGCCCTTGTGCGAGTTAAAAACAGGGTGTTTGACAGTATCTGTGGAAGAGATACTCGGAGATCTGCACGGGGAAGCAAGAGCATGAGGAGAAAGCAGTAAATATTACGAGTTGCTGGCTGTAAAACGCAGTATTGGGCCCATGAAAGTGTTCTCCTGACACCACACCTGAGACCCACGGCAGGGTCTGGCCACGGCTTTGCCCCTTTTTCCCCATTATTTGGGTCAGAGGAACTTACTCTTCAGCCCTCATTGTTCACTCCTTAACCACACTCCTTACCGTTCCTTCCGTAACCTCACCCCCGCCTGCTCGGTGCCCGTGTCCGGCCACCCGACTTTATCAGCGAAGTCGTTCTTTGACTCTTGGGGGTCGAAGAAAGGATCCAGCCCCATGGCCGGGGCACCCCGGGGCGGGAGGGAGCCCATCGCCGCTGCCCCCCCGGGGGGCCCGGGCGATACCCGCGTCGTTCCCCTCACCTCTAGCCCTCCGGAGAAGCCGGTGAGCGGGCCAGGTTCCCCGTAAAACTTCAGCGGGGACGGGAAACCTCGATCCGCCTCCGGAATGCGCGCTGTGACATGAGGCATCGTGTCTCGGTCGCCATCGTCCGCAGCTTGCAAGGCCGTCCGACGGGAGCGGTCTCCGACACTGCTCTCCTCCGATCGCGCAAAGCGACTGTCGCGCCCTCCCCCTCCCCCCAGCCGCCAAACCCCCCGACACCCTCCACGTCCCCTCAGCCCGGTCCCGTCCGTACCTGGCGTGGCGGCGGGGAGAGCTGGGCCGGCCGCTGCCGCCTCCGCCGCACACACCTGCCGCCACCGGCCCCGCCGAGGGGACACGCCTCGGCCTGCGTCAGGCGGGAAGGGGCGGGGGAGCAGCGGGCAGCGAGGCCGCAGTTCTGCCCCGACGGCGGCGAGGGGCTGCCAGGGTCCTGCTGTGGCCTGTCCCCCGTGTCCTTCCCCCTCCGCTCTGTCCCTCCCGTCGGTCCGTTCTCCCGAACCGACTTTAGAGTTCCGTCTCCGGCTGTCCCCCTGCCACCGGGGCCCAACAGGCAGCATGTTCTCTCACGGAGATCCCGGCCGCAGAGCCGTCCCTGGCTCCCGGACTCGCCGGGGAGGCCACCAGGCCTGGACCCAAGGGGGAGCGGCCCTGGCTGTGGGTCAGTCAGGTCAGCGGGAGTGGCACGCGCCATCGCGATAGGCAGTCGGGCGGCTTGCACCCTGTCGCGATAGCAGCTGACTGGAAGTAGAGCAGGCTTCCTGGTGCGGGCTTGCCCAGCTCATACAGGCACTGTGCACACCAATCTATACCATCAGCTATACGTACGATTCCCAGTCCATGCATCTCAGATGCAATCTCTCTCACGTTGCACGTTCGTCATTTTTTTGCCACTTTCCGTCGATTTTAGGACAAGATACTGAAGCCCATCTAGAGTCAACACCACCCCTTCTTTCTACAGCTCTTACGGTAGCAAGGGTAAACACACCGTCCTTATTTTATTTTTAACTCAAATACCTTTGGGTTTGTTTGCATAAAGAGACTTTGCCCGTGAGACCTGCTGGGACAGCTGGGAAATGCAGACATTTTTGGATCTAGTTCCTTGTCAGGGTTAAAAAGAAGCAGAAAAAAGTAAGATTAAAGAAAGAAAAGCAGCAGGGGGAAGGGAACACAAATAAAAACAAACACCCGACCCCAGCCAGTTAGATGCAATTGTTTAAGTGATCCATAAGGTGCCTGAGAATAAATGTAGTGAGGACCCATGAGTGTGGCAGTGGGATTGGGTGGGTTTTGTATCCTGTTCCTCATGGAAAGAGCACCCTCAAGATTTTTCCACGGTGTTCTACGCACAGCCAGAGTTGGGCAACTTCGGGCTAGAAAGTGCAGTACAGAAGAGCTAGAAGAAAACGTTAAAGTGTGACCTTCACAGCACCAACTCCATATGACATAGTCAACTCTGAGCTTTAGTTCCAAGGAGAACACAGGGCATACACCATAGAGAAGCATGCTGCTAATTAAAAATCATGCTAATTTCTAAATGTAACTGCCTTTACTTCCAATATATACCATTACAAAGCAGTGATTAGGCAAATATATTTCCCTTTGTTGCTGTTCTTGTTTGTACTCTTATCAAGTCTTTGGTTACAGCTATTTTCAGTATTTCCTTCTATGCTCGGGTAATTGCAGGGCACCATGCTCTTGTGTATGGTGCTCTCACCAGCAACTTGAAACAGTCTTTTGAAATTGAAAGAAGGCAATTCTAAACCCACAGAACTGACAAAGCAGCTCATGAGGCAGAACCCCCAGGTGCCTTGGTAGGTGGATTTTCAGCTATGCCTCATGTGAACTGCTTTTTCTTAGTGCCTTCTGTAAGGCTTGGCTCAGTGGTCTTCCAGAAGTAAGTTTGCTGATTCAGGATAACCATGAGCCTCCGGCTTGTTGCCTTTGCAAAACAACTGGCTGTAGGTTTTGTTTTGTTTTTTTTTTTTTACCAGCTGTTGTGCCAGTTTTAATCACATTCTGTGTGGTGAGGAAGAGAAGCAACGCTACACAAACAATCCCTCACTAATTTACTCCATTACTCCATGACCAAGCAAGCCTTGGACAGACCACTCAGCACATGCAAAATCCCTTTTTTACCTGTGTCTAATTTTTTCCACTCATCAAAATCTCCCAAGGAGTCCTTTATACCCATTACCCCTAGTGCTTTCCACAGGACTCCTTGTAAAAAAGTTAGTCTCTATCTTATTTGGAGCCACTCTTTAAATACTGGAACGTGGTGATAAGGTCTCCTCTAAGTACATTACAACTCATTTCAGTCTGGTTTGAGACTACTGCTGACGTTTCTGGCTGTGGGATCTGTTGCTCAGGTGTTTTCCATGGCGTGGGCAATATTCACATGTGTAAAGCAGGTTTCCTCTGCTTCCAGTCATGGTTAATGCAGCACAACTTTGTGAGAAATACAGTAATTGGTTGCTTTAAAAGAGGATTATCTATAAATACCCTGGCTTTAGGTTTAGGGCTGCAACTGTGGTGTCCTTTGCAATTTTGTACTTAGTTTTTTTAAATTAAAAAAAACTAAACCAATTAGTTTTTTAAATTAAAAAAAACCAAACAACAACAACAAAAAAGTAGAACAGGAGTAACCCTGTTTTTTTTTAAATTAAAAAAAATAAACCAAACAACAGCAACAAAAAAGTAGAACAGGAGTAACCCAAAAGCATAGCTGGAGAGAGGGATCACCAAATCACACCACCTTCATGCCAGGCTTCTCTGTTGACTCCTGAGCACCATCCTACAGTGCTGGCTGATGCCAGAAGGTTTTCCAACCTTAAGATTAGTTAGTTTCTACAAAGACAGTGGAGTGTACTCAGCTTAATGTGGAGCCAGTCTCCTAACAGGAGTGGTAGTGTAATTATTTTAATGGTTAAATTGTAACCATGCCTTTCAAATATAGATAGGATTATTCAGAAGAGAACAGCAAAGGCAACCACGCAGGGATGAAAGATGAGGCTCACAAAGCAGTATGTGCATTATTTTTACACTTTATTTTGCCCATGCATACTGCTATACTAATGTTTAGTCCAAAACCTGCTCCATAACTTGTAGTGCAATGGGAGCTGCGTGTGTTTGCTGGTGTGATGATGTGTTAAGGGGTATAAAGTGCTTTGCAGACATCAACTATTTTTTTTTAATTGTTATTTTAAATAGTTATTCTGACATTTTTGTTGAGCTGCAGTGCTTTTATTGTTGTTGTTGTTCTGGTTTTGTTACAGAAGCTCATGACAGCGCAGCTTTCTGGCCTTCCAAATGTTTTTAAGGTGTAACTTAAAAGAAACCACAAACAAAGCTCCACTCAGTTCTGTGTGTCTGTCTCCTCATCTGGCAAAACCTGAAAGCTTTCAGACCACTTAACAATTGTGAGATGAAATGGGAAAGAACAAAAGGAGTTTTCTGAAAGGGTAGCTGTACTTGAACGCTGAAAACCTGCATGTGAGTTCTACAAACGTCAATCAGCTGAACACTGCCTATGTCCACCTGATGTCTAAAACCCTGATCATCCAAACCACTTTATTTTCAGAAGCGCCTACAAATCCACTGACAAGTGTTTGTGCAAGGCAAACATAGAGCAGGTGGGAAAATTTCTCCACTTGCTTTTCTGGCAGTTTGTAAATAGTTCTTTCACCAACATATTACACAAAGCAAATTTTTACCCTGATTTTTTTTTTTTTCAGTCTTTTGAAAGAAAGGAGACAGCCCACAGCGGTACAGAAAGCTTAGGAAACGTTTAGCTGCTCTGTGACATTTCTGTCTCTCCCAGTTTTATGCCTTCTGATCAGAGCTGAATTCCCCTTAAAAGCTGACAGAAAATTCGGTGTGTGATTAAATGATATGATTTTATTTCATTAAAATTATATCTTTGCCTGGAACATTTGATAGTTTTTATCAGAGAATCAAAAATTCCTCAGTTTATAGCTTTAATGCAGTTGTTTGTCTTGTCTTGTCTTCTCTTGTTTTGTTTTTTAAGAGCATCTTTTTTTCTTGTTTCGGCCTGAAAATTGTACTATTTTTTCTAGCCAGTTGTGCTCCTTTATTAAAGAATTTTCAAGGCCCTAGTACCTGGGAACTAAAGATTACTTGGGAACTGTGTTTTCAAATGAAAAGATAGTGTTACTTCAGTATTTTGTGAGCTCATTCAGCCTAACTCCATCATTTCAAGAGGGAAAGGAAACTCAAAAGGATTTTTTGAAAGCTTTGAGTTAGCAAAAAGATGTAGGAGATTGTGTGTTTAGAATCCTTGGTTTATGGAAACCAACTTTTTTTTTCTTAGATCTCCCTTTTTTATCTGTTTATTGGAAAGAGTAGCAAGTGACAAAAAGCATAGCCTCGACAAGACATTAATAAGATGCAGAGAGTCTCAAAGCTATACCAGAAACCCTGAGTTCTGTGGAAATGATAGCCCAGTTTTAGGCACTAGCAGGTCTTCTTGAGAGGTCTTTTTAGGCAATAGTAGGTCCTGTAACCTTCACGTAGCCCACAGAGGCTGCAGACATGCCAAAAAGGAGAAATAAGCTTTAGAGAAAGTAGCTTTTCAAACTCATGACCTTCATCAGGAAATCCAGACAATGCAGACAGAAACACAGAGAGCATGAAAGAGCTACACAACCCTACATGGTCTGTTTTGGTAAAGTATTTGTTTGGCCATGGCTCTTTGATAGGCTTTTTGTCCTTCTTTTCTGGGTAAAATAAACATTTCTTTGTGAAATTTAATTCATTCACCTGTAAGATAAAAGGATGAATTCAGCACATTAATTCAGCTACCCCTCAGTGATATTCCAATTGTTTAATTATCACAGCAGCAAAATTAACAAGAACTTGAAAGGAACCTGCTGCCAGCCTTGAGAGTGACAGGGGATTTCTTAAAAGTTGCTTTTCAGTAAAACTGAGAAGCCTCTTACCTGAGGAAGAACTAATTGAACTGATTTTCCACAGTGTCACTTCAAAATGCAAACAGTTCATTACATTGCATGCACCATTCACACAGGGTGGAACACCGTGGCATTGTTCTCTCCAAGCTCAGAGTAAGTTCTGTGTGCTTCTTTAAAATCCAAGACACAGCTGGACAGCTTCACATCCAACTTAGTGAACACAGAGCAATTTTCTGCTGCTTTTTTTTTTTTGCCCTGCTTTACATGTGGGTAAAGCAGTTCCCTTCTTGGCAGCCAAGCACCATTAACAATCAGGCTGCTACATTTGCAGAAAGGAAGGCAGTAAAGATTCTTCCTTTCTTTTTCAGTGGATACCTGAAATAGAGTCAATTTCTAGTGCTTCAAAATATCACAGGACCTCAAAATCCACTTGAATAAAAGAAGTTGCTAAAATGAAAATATTTCCTTTATGTAAGGAAATAAAGTCCTCAAAATAGGTCTCCAAATTTAATTAGCAACCCTAGGATTCTGGAATTTGCAGAAGCACAGATGAATGTGGTGTTGGCTTTCAATGAGTTCTTGCTTGAAACAGGGAACAGATTCCTGTCCAGGATCATATGGACTGGTCTGGTCCCTCTAGTGAACCACTTAGCTGCCCTGTACAGGTATCAGTCTTTACCCAGTGTGAGCAGACCACTGGATGGAAGAGCTTCTAGCTCTACCTCTGTGGAGATGGCCAAAAAAGGGACATGTACTTAGTGGGCAGCAATTTTCTCTCTGTTGTAGTTGTCAGGCACTGTAGCTGACCCAAAGGAGGAGAGAAGCACCTGGTCTGGCAACATTGACTTCTCTGAGGTCAAAGCCCAACCATTCTCCAGTTGTGTGAGGAATGTCAGTGTTAGTCATCTGTGGGAGCAGGACGCAAGGCCAGCAGGCAGCCTGGCTGCTTGTCTGCTCTTTCCCCCCCTGCTTTTGTGTTCTAAGGGGAGCTGGAGACCCTGTGTCATTTCAAGACAAGACGAAATCCTCCTATTGATGTTGCTCAGGTAAAATGCACATTAATTAATGCCCTCCCATCAGGTGTTTTGCCTAAGGGTTCTAAGGGTGGCACTGTTCAGCATTCATTTGGTTTACCCTGCTTTACATTAAAAGGTGAAGGACTTCAGTGAGGTCAAAATGAGCTGTGCTGTTATTCATATAAATATTAATAGGTGGTTTTTTTTTCCTTCTCAACTATCAGCTAGTTCTTCACTATGAGTTTAAAACCCTCATAAATACATATTTCATTGTGCCCCTGCAGAGGGGTTACAAGAGACTGCAGATGTGTCAAGTGTAATAACAGTGTGCATGAGGCTGGCTGCTGAAACCCAAAACCCTCCCACAAAGCAAGGCTGCAATATGTGTTAGCTGCCTTACCCACTCAGGGAAGAACTTGTGGGTTACCATTCCCACAGGCACACCTTATCACAAGAGCTGACTCCATAGTTTGATAAATCATTGGTGCATCAAATAAATGTAAGAGATACAGCACAGTGTGTCATGAAAGAAAGATATCTGTAAATGTACATGTATGTGTTTGTAGATATCTGTTCCTACCAGCTTGACATTAAGTGAAGTAAGTGAAGTACTGGACTGATAATCAGACACCTCCACCTACATAATTTTCTGTATCTTTGTAAAATCCCAGTGTCAGTTTTTCTGCAATTTGGGGTTTGAAGTTGCTTGAAGTTCCATTGTCTAAAGCATGAAGGTAGCCTGTCCTTGCCTACTGAGATTCCCATTTAGAACTGGCAATGCTCAGAGAAAAGACTGAGAAGAAACTGAAGGTCTTTACCAGCTGGAGATTTTAAACAAAGCAACCCTGACACCTTCCCTTACCATCTCATTTCCTTCTTAGTTGTTGATGGAGCTCTGAGCAATCTGATGTAGTTTCAGATGTCCCTGTTCACTGCAGGGGGGTTTGGACTAGATGACCTTTAATGGTCTCTCCCAACCCAATGCATTCTATAATTCTGTGAATCAGAAGCAGCAGATGTTTCTCTTTCACTTCTATTACCTTAGCACTTTTCACTCACAAAGTGCTTGATTAGTGTCATTAAGTGGGTAGGAATTAGAGCCTCATTTTACCCAGGAGGAAGGATAGGGTCAGAGAATACAATTAATTTGGGTGAGGATGTGTAGTGTCATTAAAAAAAAAAACCTCTCTTCTATTTTCTGCATTAAAAGATAGATCCTAGTCTTGCTGGTTTTTTTAAGAGACAGAAGTTTTGGGGTGGGGAGAGTCATGTTTGAGCCTGCTATAAATAGTGTGAATTTCATGGCTGTTGTGAACTTGTATTTACACTTCATGACCACTGAAGATAACAGCAGGATAGGAATGGTGAATGAATAAGATTAATAGGTCAGTGATTTTTTTTTTTATTGTATGGAAGGGAAAATGGAGTTTAGTAAAGACCTCCCTTGTTTAAGCAACATCTTTTTGTGGGTCACACACACAGAGGCAGTTTTAGGAGGCTCCTGTTGGTGTTGGCAAAATGTAATCATGCAAAGAATCACAGAATCCTAGCACAGCAGAATTTATCTCCCCAGCACCTGTGGAGACCATCTAGTCCAACCCTGATGCTAAAGCAGGTTGGTCTAGATCAGGTTGCACATAAACACGTGTGCAGGCAGGTTCATAAAGTCTCCAGAGAAGGAGACTACACAACCTCTCTGGGCAGTCTGTTCCAGTGTTCCAGCACCTTCAAAATAAAGCAGTTCCTTATGTTCAGATGGAACCCCTTGTCCTGTCACTGGGCACTACCCAAAAGAGTTTGGCTCCATCCTCATGCCCCCCACCCTTTAGATATTTATAAGCATTGATAAGATCCCCTCTCAATCTGCTCTTGTCCTAAGAGAAGAGTAGACCTCCTCCTAAGACTTCCTCAGTCTTCTAATACAGGAGATGTCTATGGAACTCCTCTGATGTGAACAAACAAAAAAAGCAACATTAGATTTTGAGCTAATGTGTCGGTGTGAGCTGAAATTCCCCCCCCCCCCAACAATAACCAGGCTAGCCCAGTCTGGAAGCAAATGAAGGCTGTATTTACAAGAGAGATGCAATGAATATGTACAAATATATACAATCAACAGAAAAACACAACCAATCTCCCTTTGCTTCCCCCCAAGGGGACCCTCCCAAAGGGGCCTCTCTCTCTCCCAGCAGCTTCCCCCCAGACCCCCTTGGACAGAGAAGCAGAGTTAGTTAAGCAGAAAGTTGTTAACTTAGCTGCCAAGGTCAGTGTGTTATCTTCAGCCAGAAGAGAAGAAGAAACAGCAGCCAGACAGCCCAGCAACTGCCCCCACTGCAGAACGCAGAATGTGCAGAGTGCCCACTTTGTTTTGGGTAATAGCTCTTAAACATTTCTACCTATCCAATGGAAGTGTTTAGAACAATCAGTATTTTGCTTTCTTACACCCAATAGTGACTTATTTACACTCCTTCACTTTCTCTGTTCTGAACTTTGCAAGGAAAAATTAGAAAGACAGTTTCAAACCATCACAGCTAAATTGCTGAGTTTAACTGTATGGTTTTCATCCACCTGTCAGCTGACTGGGAAGTCAGGTTTGTGTTTAATCAGGAAAAGAATTCCTAGAAGGATATCATGCAAAATTCTCCTGTTTCTTCAACCAAACCAGTTGCAGAGCAAAATTACCATCTCTGCTCATGTTAGGTTTAGCTTTTAAAGGTATGGGTATAGTACCCATGATTTGTTGGCTTCTCATTTCCTCTCCATAGCTATGCAGCGGGTGTCTGGCAGGCTAAAATCTTTTTGTCTCTCTCTGCATCTCATGGTTGATCCTTTTTGGGGCCATTATGCAAATGGTGTTATGGGAAGCAGCAAAAGCAGAAAGGAATGAAAAGGGCCATGCTTTACACTACAGCAGCTCTTGATCTGCTGGGATGATGGAGCTATGTAATGGCAGTTTGTCTTATGTGGGATCCACATGTTGTACAAAGAAGGGAGCAGAAGGACTGCCTGTTTGTTGGACCTGGAAAATGGCTGCCTGTGGTGCAGAGCTGCTCCTTCTGGGAATCCCCAGGGTTTGTGCATCTGGCAGTGTTCATCCCTTCCCTCTGTCCTGAAAGCAGCCATGAGAGGGGACATCCATGGGTTGTGTTTACCTCTGTGTTTTGTGGGTTGCACAGGCGCAGGTGAGATTCTCTGCAGCATGGGAGGGGAATTTTTATTGTGTTTCTGCTGTTTGAGTACCTGTTGTGTGCTTCCAGATCTTCCCTTTTTCAGTCTGAGGTGAAAAGGATGTGTGAATTAAATTAAGAGCATGAAAGCTAGTGAAGCATAAGTTAATTTTCCTTCTTTATCTATCTCTGGTAGATTGCAGTGGTGATTTTCTGATCCCTAAACTTCCAACACTGAATGTCTTGTATATTTACACCTAAAATTTTTGTGCTTGGATGCATTTCCTTGGAACCTTTGCTTCAAGTTAGCTTTTCATCTTTTGATGGGGATTTTCTCTGTCCAGTGAGGGATTAGTCATTTATAGTGAAGCAGAGGTGTTTTAC
The DNA here is from genome assembly GCF_027791375.1 of Indicator indicator. Lineage (NCBI taxonomy): Eukaryota > Metazoa > Chordata > Aves > Piciformes > Indicatoridae > Indicator > Indicator indicator. The sequence goes on from NC_072053.1 coordinate 82,237,196, forward strand.
TGGGTCATAGATAGGCCATGCCATGCAAAGTGCAAGCATTCAGTGAAAATGCATTTAGGAATTGCAGTTTAATTTCTGTAACTGAACCACATTTTGTGCAGAGAGACACACTTGAAGACCAGCTAAAATCAAAGGATCACAGAGTGCTAGGGGTTGGAAGGGACTTCTGGAGATTGAGTCCAACCCCTCTGCCAGAGCAGGACCATAGAATCCAGCATAGGTCACACAGGAATGCATCCAAATGGGTCTTGAAAGTCTCCAGAGAAGGAGATTCCACAACCTCTCTGGGGAGCCTGTTCCAGTGCTCTGTGACCCTTACAGGTCAGAAATTCTTCTGCCTGTTGAGGTGGAACCTCCTGCGCTGTAGTTCATATCCGTTGCCCCTTGTTCTATCACAGGGTGCAACTGAGCAGAGCCTGTCCCCTCCCAGAGCCTGTCCCCTCCCTCTTGACCCCCAGCCCTCAGATATTTATAAACATTTATTAAATCCCCTTCTCAGTCTTCTCCAGACTAAACAGCCCCAGGGCTCTCAGCCTCTCCTCACAGGGCAGTGCTCCAGTCCCTCAATCATCCTTGCAGCCCTCCCTTGGACTCTCTCCAGCAGATCCCTGTCCCTCTTGAACTGGGGAGCCCACAACTGGATGCAATATTCCAGGTGAGGTCTCAGCAGGGCAGAGTAGAGGGGGAGGAGAACCTCCCTGGATCTGCTGGGCACACTCTTCTTAAAGCACCCCAAAAATAACAAATAAAATCCCTGTTTCGTGTGTAGTTGGAATGTGCTAAGTTTGTTACCTGCCATGTAAATTTAATCTGCATTTGCACACTCAATTTACAAGGCTGGCTTTGAAAACTCAGTTCAAACTGTGTCTGCCTCTTTAATACACTCTGATAAAACACCCTGAGGTACATACAGCTGCTAATAATGATGCATCTGAGAAGCAGATAAAACCACACTTTTTGGAGAACAACACCCTGTAAGAGCCAAATCAGTTAAAATTATTTAGAAAGTGTCTTCAGTACAAAATACCTCTAGGTGCTGGGGGGTGGGGAGGAAAAGTAAGAGAGAAGCATTTTACTGTACTCTGTTGTCATTATATGAAGCCATATGAATTTAGTTGAATATGGATTAGCCTTTCTGGTAGCAATTAATAAGCATTTATTAGTCAATTAATTAATTTTAAGCTCCCCTTCCCCCCCCCCCCCTTTTTTTTTTTTTATTGCTGTTGATAGGAATGATTTATTTCCAAATAGCTGAGGCATCTTGTCTTGGCCCTAAATGGAGAAAGCACAGCAGCTCTGTGAGGCCTGTTGTCAATGATACACTGTTCAACCCTTAAACATCATTTTTTTGGGGCAGGCTATGAGATAGAAATGAAAGGGAGAAAATTTTCTAGAATCTTTTTTCCTAGATATTTTTTTAAGTTGTTATTGTTGTTATTATTGTTATTATTCATTATTATTACAATTATTATTTATTATCATTATTATTACAATTATTATTATCATCATTATTATTTTGAAACAACTTGTTATTTTGCATATTCTGAGCACTGAATAAAGAAACTGAAGAAAGGGTAAAGAACTTATTAACTGAAAAAAGAAGCTGAATAAAGGGTAAAGAACTTATTATCTTGCATATTCTGAGCTTTGAATAAAGAAAGATTTAAAAAGATAAAGAACTTACTTGGTTGATAAAAGGATATTCACTTCAAAATACTGACAAGCTATCAGAATGAATAATAGCTTAAAAAAATCCCACCCAAAACAGTCTGAGATCCCCACGCTGTGACATCTAAGTCAGATCCCTCTTGTCAGTGTCAAAATTTGGTGTCCATGGCTGTACAGGGTTGTTCTCAAAACCATCTGCATATATCTGTAAATTATATTATATATGTAAGTTATATTTAAAAATATGTATGAAGTATTTGCTTTTTAATTTTTTTATTATCTGTTTCACAGAATTGTTAGGGCTGAAAGGGAGCTCAAAGATCATCTAGTTCCAACCCCCCTGCTATGCATGTAAGTTATATTTTAAAATATGCATGAAGGATCTCCTTTTTAAAATTTTTATTGTTTCACAGAATTGTTAGGGTTGAAAGGGAGCTCAAGGTTCATCTAGTTCCAACCCCCCTGCCATGGGCAGGGGCACCTTCCACTAGATCATGTTGCCCAGAGACACATCCAGCTTGGCCTTAGAAGCATCCAGGGACAGAGCTTCCACCACCTATTCAGCAGCACTGCAAAGGAGGCAAAGCTCTTGCTACAAGGCATACATTGCTTACTCTTCAAAATGGAGCAGAATCTTTTTCCTTTGGGCAGGTAGTGTTGTGTCGGATCACTTTACCTCATTTGCATGGCTTCAGAATTATCCTTTTACTTTCTCTCCAGGGTGTTGGTGTTGTTTGAGAGCTCACATTGTCTCATCTCATTTAGAGTATTCTTGGCCTGTTGTATAATTGCTGTAGCCAACCAGTGTTAAGAGGAAAGACAAGACAGGGCAGTGAGGATTGCATGCTTGAGCTAGAATTTCCCTTTCTTCTCTTTACTTCCTTGAAAGTTTTCTTCTTATAGCTTATAGTGCACGTAAGAGTGACTGGTTCCTAGCTTATCTTTTGTATTTTAATAAGGGTGCTGAATTAAGTCAAAGCTGGATAAAAACTTGGGAGTGCTGCTGACTGAAATGAGATTTGGGGTCTTATGGGCTGGGTTTTAATTTGGATGATTGACATTGTGGGGCTTTGAATTTTATTATCAGTTCTGATGAGTTCCTTGGATTTGTTCAGGCTTTCCGGCTGTGAGTGGGCTGATCTCAGGTGGTCCAGCTGTGAACATGGTGTTCAAACAGATGTCTCTAAGCCCCTCTGCCAATTTAAAGTATTCTGTGTTTGTACAGAAAGGAGAGAAGGCAATGGCTGGAAACATAGAATCATAGAATGGTCTGGGTTGGAAAGGACCGCTGAATGTCATCCAGTCCAACCCCTCTGCAGTCAGAAGGGACATCCTCAACTAGATCAGGTTGCCCAGAGCCCTGTCGAGCCTCACCTTAAGTATCTCCAGGGATGGGGCCTCAACCACCTCCCTGGGCAACCTGTTCCAGTGTTCCACCACCCTCATAGTAAAGAACTTGTTCCTAACATCCAATCTAAATCTTCCCTTCTCTAGTTTGAAGCCATTTCCCCTGGTCCTGTCCCTGCAGGCCTTTGCAAACAGTCTCTCTGCAGCCTTCTTGTAGCCCCCTTAAGGTACTGGCAGGCTGCTATTAGGTCTCCCTGGAGCCTTCTCTCCTCTAGACTGAACACCCCCAGCTCCCTCAGCTTGTCCTCATAGCAGAGGTGCTCCAACCCTCTGATCATTTTTGTGGCCCTCCTCTGGACCATCTCCATCAGGTCCATGTCCTGCCTATACTGAGGGCTCCAGACCTCGACACAGTACTCCAGGTGAGTCTCAACAGAGCAGAGCAGAGGAGCAGAATCACCTTTCTCCATCTCTGGCCATGCTGCTTTGGATGCAACCCAGGCTGCCATTGGCCTTCAGTGCTGCAGGCTCACACTGTCTGCTCTTGTTCAGCTTCTCATCCACCAGCACCCCCAAGTCCTTTTCCTCAGGGCTGCTTTCTATCCTCCCTCAGCCTGTACTGATTGTGAGGATCGTTCCAGCCCAGCTGCAGGACCCTGCACTTGCTCTTGTTGAACCTCATGAGGTTCACCTCAGGTTCACACATCTTAAGGGCTGTGGAGGCAAAGCTGAGACTTCTTGCAGAGGCTGAAGAAGGTCATCATTTAGCAATTTACTATACAGACACAGCAGTCTGAGCTACCAGAATCAACCCTACCACAATATTTACCCCTACAGTAGCCTCACGGGCTTCAGCCATGGTGATCTTGGGTCAGCTTTGTAAGTTGCTTGTGTTTACTCATAGAGTTCCTCATAGCCTCTGTGTTAAAATTTGATGTGTGTAGCAGAACAAACATTGGGTGAGACCTCATTGCTGCTCGTGAAGTTGGAGAATTGGCATCCCAATGAGGAGGTGGCTTCTGAAAGCCCAACAAAGGCACTGAGTCGGGAGGGTTATTGACTCTGCTTCTTTTCACTTTCTAAGCTTGAGTAACTTCAACAGAAGCAGGACATCAAAACTACAATGCTTAAAAAAAAAAGGCAAGAATTTAGAAAGCAACTTCAGCTTTTTTCATTTGTCTTGATGAAACAAAAAACAGATTGTTTCTCTCTTCTTCCCTTCCCCTCTATATATGCTTGTGGTTAGTTCCTAAAACCTTTTTTTTTTTGGCATCTGGGTAGGCAGATATTTACTAGTTCTGATAGACTTATTTTAATGCATTTACTCTGTTCAGTGAGTTAGGATTCAGTCAAAAACTGTGGAGTGTCTTACTCTGCAGCAGTTCAGTTGTACATTTAAATTCTAATAGATAACTTTAAATAAGAGGTTTTTAAAGCAGAAAGCCACAGAATATCAGCACAGAGTCTCTTCATAATTTTACAGTGCAAGGGACAACCAGAGTTGTCTGGTACAGCTGGAAATCTTAGGAAAGTAGTCCAGAATTGTGTTTTTTCACTTACAGGATGGTGTGAGGTAGCATGAGATAGTATGGCTGTAATAAATTGCTGATAATGCAGGTAAACAGGAAAGTATCTAATTTATATAAACTAATTTTTTAAATATTTTTTTGTTTTGTGGGGTTTTTATTTGGTTGTTGTTTTTTGGGTGGTTTTTTTGGGGGGGTTGGTTGGTTGGTTTTGTGAGTTTTTTTTTACTTTGATGCCGTAATATCATCCTGTATCTGGATAGTCAAAAGTAGAACTAATGATGCAGTGTTTGTTCTCACTTATTCTAAGGGCTCTTTATATGGATCCTATATTTCAAAACGGTATTGTCACATTTCATTTCACTGGACTACACGCATATGTGTTGCTAAACATATGCTTGTGTGTTTTCTGGGCTAAAGCCTTTATGAAGACTTTAGAAAAAAATTATCAGAATAAGATCTTTTTTATTACTGTGGGGAAGATTTCACTATTACATATGAAGGAAGTGTTTTTATTTCGTTGATAAAGCTTTGTGTTACATTTGTGTGCACTTGTGGCCAGTGGTTTCCTGAGGTGCAAGAAGAGTGTGGTCAGCAGGTCAAGGGAGGTTCTCCTTTCCCTTTACTCTGTGAGGTCATATCTGGGGTACCGGGTTGAGTTCTGGGCTCCCCAGTTCAGAAGAGACAGGGAGCTGGTCCAATGTAGGGCTACAAAGATGCTGAGGAGCCTGGAGCATCTCTGTGAGGAGGAAAGGCTGAGAGCCCTGGGGATGTTGAGCCTGGAGAAGAGCAGCCCCAGAGGGGATCTGAGCAATGCTTATCAGTAAAGGGCAGGGTCATGAGAATGGGTCCAGACTCTTTTTAGTGGGGCAACAGCCACAACTTGAAGCACAGAAGTTTCAACTAGACATAACGGGAAAAACTCTTTGTGAGGTTGCCAGAGCTCTGGAGCAGGCTACCCAGAGAGTTTGTGGAGTCTCTTTCTCTGGAGACTTTCAAGACCTGTCTGAACATTGTGGTCCTGGGCAACCCACTTTACAGCAGGGGGGTTGGACTAGGTGATCTCCAGAGCTCTCTTTCAACCACCAGCATTCTGAGATTCTGTGATTCTGTGTTGGGAAAGGAGAGCTTCATTTATAAGGCAATATGGGTGCAGTATCTGTTTAGATTATTCTGTGAAGTCTTTAAGGAAGGAGATGTTTGGATACCTGTCAATAGCAGTTTCAAAGATACTGCCTTAAACTGTGTTTCTGTTCTTGAAAGCCTTGAAGAAAAAGGGAGGGTTGGAAGACTGTGGGCAGATGCATTCAGGAAACAGTTGTGACCAGCATCCTTTTGAGAGCTTCCTAGCTTATCATAAACACAGATGTGCTGTGCATCAATGTGCAGTTCATAGAATCATAGAATTGCTTTGGTTAGAAAAGACTTCTGAGGTCATTGAGCCCAACTATTCTCTAACTCTACCAAATCTGGTGCTGAACCATGTCCCTTAGCACCACATCCAGGAATGGGGATTCAGCCACTTCCCCAGGGAGCCTATTCCAGTGTTTGAGAACCTTTTCAGTGGAGAATTCTCTTCTCATATCTAATCTAAATCTGCCCTGGTGCAACTTGAGGCCATTTCTTCTTGTCCTATTGCTCGATTTGCTTCAGACTTAGACTGCAGATTACCTCAACAAAAGTGGAATTTTTAGAAGGGCTGGTGAGTTGTCTGCATTGTGGTCACTGCAGCTCCTATAGACACAGCTGAGCTAAGCTTCCTCACTGGGTGCTGCTGGCAAAGTCACTGCTGCAGCTCGGAGTGTGGTGCAGGCCACCACACGAATATTTACACAGCTGTTGGAGAGCAGGATCTGCAGTCTGCTGAGTTTCATGCTACTATGGCCACTGGTATGCAGATGCTTAAGGGATGCACTTGTACAAACCCAACAGTTCTTGGTCTCCTTTTGTGGCCATGGAGATGCTGAAACATTAAAGTGAGTTGCAAAGACCCTTCATGTGGCACTGAATGGGCAAGTTTCAGAACCCACCTCAATGGGGCATAGCACTTCTGACAGTTAATCTGAAAGATGAAATCAATTAGTTGGACAGAACAATGGTAAACAGAATAATATGGCTTCCCAGACCTGAGTTAGTGCCTAATCTCAAGGACTGTACTACTGAGGTGGCTCATGATCTCATCTCCCATAATAGGCTGTTGTATGATTTTTATATAGGATAGCCACAAACTACTTGAGTGCTCCTGAAAATGCTGGCTTTACAGCTCTTTCTGTAGTAGTAACATCAGTCAATCAGAATTTCCATCCTAATGATGGAAACAGAAAACTGGATAAAAAAAATACCACTTTTATATTTTACTAGGAAATGGATCAAAATTTCTACCACTTCCTCACAGATGTGGGATGTGCTTTAGTGGTGATCTGGCAGTGAGGAGTTAACAATTGGACTCCATGATCTTAAAGGTCTTTTCCAACCAAAATGATTCTATGATTCTATTCAGCATGACTCTAAAAGCCTGACAATAGCATTTTGCAATCTCTTTTAACACTGATCTCATGATGTCCACACCCATTGTGGGAGCAAGTAATTCAATTTTTCATTATCAGTGTGGCTTCCACAGGTGAGTGCCAAAGTAAACATTCAGAGAATGTGTATCACTGAATGGAGAGATTACATCTGTAGGACTATAGCCACTCCCAAGTTTGATGGCAGAAAATAATTATTAGTGTGCCACATATGCACTTCTTATTCCTTGAACGGTTTTGGGTTTGTTTTTAAGGTGTTGTAGTGGTGTAAGGAGAGCAGAACTGCCCCTCCTAGCAGGATTGCCCCCACATCAGTGGTACTTGGGTAAAGTGTAGCCACTTTCTTAATCAATAGTCTTTATGGAACCTGAATTTCAACTGCTTGACCTGTCACTTTAATCTGAAATGGTCTTTTTGGACATCTGTGTTGTCACAGTGCAGCTTTGGGTTTTCAAATGCAGTATGGAAGAAATAAAACCAGGAGTTTGCTGTGGAGTCTATTTACAAAGGTACCTGCTGGATGAAGGTCTGGTGAATAAACATCAGCCAGCTTGCTTTCAGGAGCTGTTTCAACCAGTGGCCCAGGTCTGACACAAAAGTGGGTGACAGTCTAAGAGTACCACAAATAAATTAGTTCAGTGGTAGACAAGATGTAGCTCTACTATGTTTCCCTGCTGATTGAAGGGGGTTTGGACTAGATGCTCTTTAAAGGTCCCTTCCAACCCAAACCATTCTGATTCTGTATTGTATGTACCTAGAGAGGCACATTTTGCAAGCCAGAAAATATATTTTGGCTTAACTTTGTTTCATTCACGTCATACCTTCAGGAACCAAGGGACCTTTGGTTAAGATATTCCATGGCTTGTTTCAGTTGAAATAAATCCGTGTGAACCTTCTAGAAAACACTGGAGTTGGACTGCATTCCATGTATTTGTTGCCACTGACTGACCCACTGTAATTTAAAAACGGGTGAAAGGAGTCGATGCCAGCTCTCAGATTTCTCTGAGATAAGCAGAACTAAAGCAGCAAGGTTTTTATCTGGAGCAGCATTGTAGCCTTAATTGCCATTCTTTCTTTAATAGGTGTTCAGGGACAATTAGAGTTATATTGATCTACCATCAGCATGGTTTAACATAGTTCTGATGGCAGATTGTGGTAGTTTTAAGCTATGCCTTTAAATTTTTTTCCACAGGTCTTGAACAGAAAGTGGTAACATGTAAGTAAAACACTATTAGGTGTAAAAAGGGAAATAAAGATAATTGTAAACAATCCTATTGGAGAGATATCTACCATAAGATTTGGTTCCCAAAACAATACCTCTCTCTTCTTCACTTTGGGAGATACTAACTTTGTGCTTCTGCTGGCTTCTGCTTGACCTTGGCTGCATTGTTTTGACTGGTATTAACTTCTCTGCTTCTGTCTCTTGTCCCTTGTGTACAGGGGGTTAGAGGACGAGGTAGGGAAGGGAGAAGCTCTTGCAGCTCCCCTGGTCTTTGGCCAGGGGGGTCCTTGTATTGTTTGTTAGTTGTAAATATTGTAAGTATTGTATATTTTGTACACATTAATTCCATTTCATTGTAGATTGTAGTTTTGCTTGTAAATACAGCTTCCATTTGCTTCCAACTGAGCTGGTCTGGCAAATGTAATGTTGGGGGGGGAGGGGGTGGAATTTTCAACCCACCACACAGATCAAACCCAGAGCTTCTTTTGGATTAATTAATAGAGAAAAGCCAGTGTGAAACAGCACATGAATTTATTTCAGAAGATGAAAATATCTCAAAGAAAAGGAGCTAGAAGTATCATCTGAAAGCAAAAGGGAAAAGAAAGTAAAAGGAAGCTAATATTAATATACAAATGAGCACTCAACATTATCCTAGTAATTTCTCATGGTTCATGTGGCACATTTTCTCTTTTCAAATGATCTGGTTCTCCTTGTTATATTTCATTTTCTCACGTTTTTGACACTAATCATAAACAACTCTTTTCTTTTTTTCCCCCTTCTTCATTATCCATGGCCCCTAGGATCTTCTTTTGGTTGGAATGCCTAAATAACCATGTATGCCCCCTTCCACCTGGCTTCTCCTTATTTTAAAACCCTGCTGGAAAATTTCAGCAGCACATTGATTAGTTCACTGTTCTATCTTTGATCTCCCATGATTAGAGATCAAAATGAAAAGTAAACATGGCTTTGTATAATCAATAGCACTTAAGATGTAATGAATTGCAGATTACAGAAAATTAATTAATGAATTCATAATTTATTGCAATGTATTTGCAGCTTGCTGTGATAAGCAGTTGCTGGATGCATTTGTCAGAAAGATCAGGGACTGCAATGAATTATTATTGGATTTTGACTGTTTGTTTCTTATGCATTTTTAGGCTTCCAGCTTCCTATGAAAAGCAGGGTGGAACAAGAGAATTAGAATGTTGTAGCTTTGGAGACTGAGCAGTGCTTGTATGGGTCCCCTCCCTGTCCTCTCTATTCCTGCAATTTGAAGACAGTCAGTGATGGAAGAAGGGTCGAGGTCGTGGGCTGAGCTATGCTTGTCTGGGTCCTCTCCCTGTCCTTTCTATTCCTGCAATTTGAAAACAGTCAGTGGTGGAAGAAGGGTCGAAGTCGTGGAATGGATTGATTGTCTCTAATCGTTCCCATTAAGACTGATCCTGAAAGACCACAGAGAGCACTTCTGTGGCTCCTCTTGCTCCTGTATTTTTGCACTGCAGTGCCTGTCGTCTGCTTACAATCCTCTGTGAGCAGACTGACAGGGATCAGAAACTAACTGCTTCAAAACCGGGGAGAAAAACCCTTAAAGCTTTCTGCCTTATGCAACCGTAGGGGTGTATAAAGAAGTTTGAACAAGTTTTTAAGAGCAAAGCCAAGAAGCAAGAGAAAGGAGTGAAGTGAGGCAGTTGGGAGCTGAAGGAGACTCTTGCATTTCACAGAATCACAGAATCACAGAATGTTGGAGGCTGGAAGGGACCTCGAAAGCCCATCCACTCCAACCCCTGCCAGAGCAGGATCACCCATACCAGGTCACACAGGAACACATCCAGGTGGATCTTGAATACCTCCAGAGAGGGAGACTCCACAACCCCCCTGGGCAGCCTCTTCCAGTGAAAAAATTTTCCTCATGTTTCCATGGAACTTCCTATGCCTCAGCTTCCACCTATTGCCCCTTGTGCTGTCATGGGGCAGCAAAGCCTGGCTCCATCCTCTTGGCACTCACCCTTTACATATGATAGGTATAGTATTTTATATTATTATTATTTTATATGATTATGATTTATATTATTATTTTTATATGATACTCTCCCCTTTACATATGAAACATTAGTGAGGTCACCCCTCAGTCTCCTCTAAGCTAAAGAGCCCCAGCTCCTTCAGTGTCTCCTCCTAAGGCAGGTGTTCCACTCCCTTACTAATTTTTGTGGCATTTAGCAGCCAATGCATTGCATGTGACAAAAGTAGTCATCTCCAGTGCTCTTGGAGATGGAAAATTAGAGTAAATGGGGCTGGGAGTCTAGTTTCAACCTTCTTCTCTGGAACAGTTGCAAGCTGCTCACGAAGGCACTCGTCAGTTTTCTATTGTAAGCCCCACAATTGCCGTTGTGGGGGGAGCTAAACCTTCGTGAGACCCATTTTAGATTAAATTGGTAAGGAAACAATTTGGCATGTGCAGAGTGCACCCTACTTTATTTTGTAACATGTTCCCCCGTGTAGGCAAGCTGCTACGTGCACTTCCAAGCTTCTCACACCGGAGCCAAGCCCTCTAGGGTGACTTCGACTGGTGACAGTGTGCAGGGTTTGTGCTCTCGGCAGGGGTGGCTCTGCTCTCACGCTCCTCTGTATGGGGAAATGGTCTCTTGTTTTGGTCTTGTTTTGGTCTTGTTTTGCCCTTTCCAGTTAGCCCTTTCTGACTGTGGCTGATAAAATTTCCCTGTCCTTTTCCTCAGGCGAACCTGAATATCAGATGCAGTTAAAGGTAGCAAACAAAATCTTTTGTACTGTCAAGACAGATATTAAAATATCCCTGTGGAATGTTTCCCTACACATCCCTATGGAATCTATTTTCCTATGGAATACTTAAAATATCCATGTGGAATATTAATTTTTTGCTATAGAATGTTTTCCTGTATAGCCCTATGGAATATATTTTCTTGTGGAATACTTAAAATATTCCTGTGGAATATTTTTTTTCCCTATGGAATATTTTGTTGTCCTATGGAATATTTTCCTGTATATCCATATAGAATATATTTTCCAGTGGAATACTTAAAATATCCCTGTGGAATATTTTTTCCCTATAGAATATTTTCCTGTGGAATGTATTTTTCGATGGAATACTTTAAATATCCCTGTGGAATATTTTTTTCCTATGGAATATTTTCCTATATAACCCTATGGAATGTATTTTCTTCTGTGGAATATTTTCCTATATATCCCTATGGAATATATTTTCCTATAGAATATTTAAAATATCCCTGTGAAATATTTTTTTCCTATGGAATAGTTTTTTTTTCCTGTGGAATATTTTCCTATATATCTCTATGGAATATATTTTCCAGTGGAGTATTTAAAATATCCCTGTGGAATATTTTTTTTCCTATGGAATATTTTTTGTCTTATGGAATATTTTCCTATATATCCCTGTGGAATATATTTTCCTATGGAATACTTAAAATATCCCTGTAGAATTTTTTTTTCCTTTGAATATTTTTTTGCCCTATGGAATATTTTCCTATATATTCCTATGGAATGTATTTTCCTATGGAATACTTTGAATATCCCTGTGGAATATTTTCCTATATATCCCTATGGAATATATTTTCCTATGGAATATTTAAAATATCCCTGTGGAATATTTTTTTTCCTATGGAACATTTACCTATATATTCCTATGGGATATATTTTCCTATAGAATATTTAAAATTCTCCTGTGTAATAATTTTGTTTTTCCTATAGAGTATTTTCCTATATAACCCTATGGGATATATTTTCCTGTGGGGTACTTAAAATATCCCTGTGGAATATTTTAAATCCCAATTTATAACTCATCCAAGTATCAGTTGCCCTCAGTCTTAGTTTGATCCTCATCTTCTATGAAACACAGTAAATAGTATGAGGACCCAATTCTTCCTCTACTTGATTTAAGCCCTCACTTCTGTAATATGTAAGTTGAGTGACACATATAATTTATCCCCCTTGATTTGTTGCTGTATGGATTAACCCATAAATGGGTATTTTTTACCTTTTTTTGGCCTTATCCATTTTTTTCTTTTATCACTCATATTTTGTTGCTCTTCAGGATTACAGAATCATAGAACTGTCAGGGTGGAAAGGGACCTCAAGGCTCATCCAGTTCCAACCCCCCTGCCATGGGCAGGGACACCTCACACTACAGCAGGTTGCTCACAGCCACCTCCAGCCTGGCTGCAAAAACTTCCAGGGATAAGGCTTCCACCACCTCCCTGGTGGCACCAACCTGTGCCAGTCTCTCACCACCCCCATGGTGTAAAACATCTTCCTAACATCCAACCTGAATCTCCCCATTTCTACTTTTGTTCCATTCTCCCCAGTCCTATCACTCTCTGACACCCTGAAAAGTCCCTCCCCAGCTTTCTTGTAGCCCCCTTCAGACACTGGAAGGCCACAAGAAGGTCTCCTGGGAGCCTTCTCTTCTCCAGACTGAACATCCCCAACTCTCTCAGTCTGTCTCCAGAGCAGAGCAGCTCCAGCCCTCTGCTTGTCCTTGTAGTCCTTCTCTGGGCACGTCCAGCACCTCCAGAATCTTCTTGTAATAGGGGCTCCAGAACTGGATGCAGTACTCCAGGTGGGGTCTTACCAGAGCAGAGTAGAGGGGGAGAAGAACTGTGGTCTCATGTTGTTTGAATAGTGTTGGTGGACATCATCCCTCTTTCATTTACAGTAGGTGTGTGAAAAGGCTTGCTTAAACATGGTTATTTTAACGTATCATGTTTATGCTTAGAATGTCCTGGAAAATATTTGTCTGTACCTCTGTTGTTTTGTTTGCTCTTTTTTAATAATGAATGTTGTATATATGATAACTTGTTATCAGAGGGACCTTCAGTTTGGAGTTTTCTGTTTCCTTGCTGCTTTCTTTAGAGGCAAGTTCATCTGAGATTTAAGGTTATTGTTAATGCCATATCCCATAGGGAATTTTCTTAAGGCTGTTATCAGTACTGTCCCAAAGATATCTGTATTGGAGAAGCAGGTCAAGTCCTGCATATTTTCCCCCTGTAGCTGCTTATTCCTAGAATCACTAAAAGTTGTTAATGCACAGTAAGGATTATCACAGAATCACAGAAACATTCAGGTTGCAAAAGACCCTCATGGTCACCAAGTCCAACCCAGAACACCACTCTACAAGGTTCACCCCTAAACCATAGCTCCAAGCACCACATCCAAACCACTTTTAAACACATCTAGGGTTGGGGACTCCACCACCTCCCTGGGCAGCACATTCCAATGCCTGACCACTCTTGCTGGGAAAAATGTTTCCTAATGTTCAGTCTAAACCTATCTAGTTGCAGTTTGAGGCCATTCCCTCTTGTTCTATCAGTAATTGCCTGTGAGAAGAGACCAGCACCAACCTCTCTACAACTGCCTTTCAGGACAGCAATAAAGACTCCTCTCAGCCTTCTCTTTTTCTCCTAAAGGCTACAGAATTAGGATCTATATCTTCAAAATCTTGTAAATAACCCTTCTAAATGATTTAATAAACTTGGAGACAGAGGACAGTTTTCTTCCTACCTGTGCAATAGCTATTCATTTTGTTAGGAATACAGATGATACAAAAAAGGAATCATGAGTGATGCTCTTCTAATTCCTAGATTAATTTCTTCCTCTGAAAGACCTAACCAGTTTGGATAGCTTGGTTATGGAGCACTTGACTCAGTTAATGTGTGCACATTATCCAACCAAAGGCTTTGTCTTGGGGTACTTGGATGCAACAGCCCTTTATCTGTGGTTACTTTGTTGCCAAGGTTAATGAAATCAAGCAGATTTCAAAATTAGGATCCAGCCCACATGTTAGTAAAGTCAGCCTGTTGTTTCCAAATGTTTTTTGTTATGAAGTGGTGTTCGTGGGTCTAGGTGGAAATTCATAGATTCATAAATTCGAACCACCGGTTGGAATAAGAATATACTTTGCAGAGATACTAAGATCATCACTACCTCTCTCTTATTAATAGCATATTATGTACAGCGTATTATGCATGGGAAATGCTTTCATCACTCAGTGCATCAAATTATGTCCAATGCTGAGAAATAAAAGCTGCTTTTTGTCTGGATGTTGAACATCTTCAATTCTTAACTATTTTTGCAGGGCAGAAGGCAGCTTAGGACCAACTGGAGACACTTAATGCACAAACCTGCTTAAACGTGCAGTATCTAATGGATTAATTTTGGCACTTTGGTATTTGGATGACAAAAAAAAAAAAAAAAAGCCAACTTTATGGCAGTGTGAACTGAGATCAGTGGTTTCTCTGGTACTCATTTCTTTTGCTTGTGCTTAGGATTTACCCTGTGTGCCAGTCAATATTCTGAGTTACGCACAGTGAGTGACATACATTTGTGTCCTGTAGAAATCACACAAGCCCTGAGCTGGAAACAGAGGTTAATGGATAGTTAGGCTGCTTCTTGCTGTTTGGTGTTAGCTTTTACTCTCTATGATAGTGCTCAGCAATAAATTCCTGTATGCAGCACCTAGCAAAGTGGTTTCGTATTGCACCAGGCAGGTTTTCAAAGCTACTTTAGCACTGGAAATAATAAATCAGGTAGTTGTTTGGGGTTTTTAACTAAGGGCAGTGTGTTTAGATAGCCTAGATTGCCCTGAAAATCATATTAAACCTGTTGGGTTTTTTTAATTATTTATTTAGTCCTTGATTAACAAAAAGCTTTTTTTAAATTTAATCCTCAATTTCAGTTAGATGTGGGTTTTGTTCTGCTTACAAGAAAATTCCTTCGCACCCCTATAAATACAGAGTGCCAGCATATGACTGTTGTGAAAACTCCCTTTAACTGCTAAGCATAATTCATAAAGCAGAATTGGATTTATAGGGGGATGCATAAAGCAGAACTGCATTTATAGAGGTCTTCATGGTTATGCCTGCAATTTCTTTCCTCAGGTCTTTCAGGCATGTTTTGTGCTTTGCTGTCAAATAAATAGTTGGTCATATATTTTAATATTCAATACTTAATATTAATATATAATATTAATGATATTTTGATAGGTGTATTAATTTTGCCACTTAATTTAAATGCCTTAACTTGTTAGACTTCTATCCAGCGTGGCTTGGGACTTGGGGATATGAAATCCTCTGCTTAGAAAAGGTAGGGAAAGTGTAGTCATAGATAAGCAAACCCTGAGGTCTCTGAGAAAACTCTGTGGTCAAAGAGAGGACATAAAGATTCAGAGGAAACCATGTAGGGAATAAAGGGCTGCCAGTGCTTTTATAGTCCTTTCAAAGAGAAATGTTTGCTTCAAGACATTAACTAAGAATTAATCCATACCCAAGGAGTTTTTCATCATTTTGAGCAAGGAAATGTAGTTGGCCAAATATGTTGGTTTGGTTTTATTTTGTTTTGGTTTTCCCTTGGAAAGACTAAACTAGATATTTGGAGAGACTTCCTCTGAGAAATGCTCTTTTTTGGTTTTTTATTAGAGGTGAAAAAAAACATCCAGTGGTTTTCTCAAAAATCAATCTCCTAAATGGTTCTTCTCCTGTTGGAATACAAGCATGGAAAAATCACCTGTCATTCAAGAACCTTGGCTAAGATTCCAAGTGTTTCTGTACCACCAGAAGTGCCCTTTGCTGTACAGAAGGATCATTCTAATGACTTGCTTTTACAAACCTCTGACTGAAAACACACTGAAGAGGCAAAAAATCACACCACGTAGGATTCTGGGTTACTAGGACCCCTCATTCCCCCTGCCCTCCCAAAACACTGTGTTGTTCCTAAATGGCTAAGACAACAAAAATAATACTTTACTGTGTAAATGTATTTCAGAAAGTTCCTTGAGTGGACGAATATTTTTAAAATTTCAAAAAATTACTTCAGATAAAAAGCATTTGGACAGCTGAGGAGCTGCTGAGACTGATCAGTCAGCTACACACTTGTGTTAAAACACATCAGTGAAGGCACTGCTGACCAGTGAGACTCCTCACCCTAAATGGGTGCTGAAGTACCCTTCTCATCTGGTTCCTACCAATGCTTCCAGTCTGTTCACAGGTTATGCTTGAGTTCCCATGGTGGAATAGTGTCAAAATCAATGAATAAAATGCAGTTTGTAGTGCCTGTTGCTCAAACGCAATACAAACATGAATGTGTTTGAAATATTTAGCTCTTTGTACTGTGACATGAAGCTCTGCTTTGTTTCTTACTATTCTTAGCAGGAAGCCCTGGATTAAGTTTTCTATTGCCTGCAAGTAATCTGACTTGCAGAGGAAGCAAGCTTCCTGCTGTAGTCTGCTCACTGCATTTACCAGTACACTTTCTCAAGATACTTCTGATTAAAGTCCCATCTGGCTTTAAATCTATTGCTGCAAGGGAGGTGTCAGCTTCTCCTGCTTTCTTTATTTTGTATTTTATTTATTTCCCTTTGATAAGCCCCCTCCATGCTAGATAGGCAATAATCTTTATGGTATGGATGTTTCCCCTTTCACCTTCATGCAGGGGAAAAGCCCTTTAGAGGCAGTGGTGTCCTCCAGGTAGGGTGTTGGTTTGGTTTTTTTTTTTTTCTTACTAAAAATACATTTTTACTTTTCTTACTAAAAATACTTTAAGATTCAGCCTTTGTAGTAAATTTGGAAAGTACCACATTCTTGGTGGGACTGGAGGAGGCAAGGGGGATTTTATCCCAACCTCAGCTGCAGAGTGATTGACACACATGCTGGAATAGCAATTACTACAGTGACTTACCCTAGGGTTGAGCACCTGGACTGCTGAAAAACCCCAAAACCCAAGTTCCTAAAAATCTTTTGCTGATACATGCAGGCAAGATTGGCCTATTTAGCTAATTTTGAATTTAATTTTATTTTAGATAAAAAACCCTACAGCATTACAAAAATAAAAAACTACAGCATTAACACATGCTGTAGTTAACATATGTTGCTCAGTTCCAGTTTTAAGCCTGCTTTAACTTTCCTTTGGAGATATCTGCTGTGATTTCTACATCTAAAATCTATTGTAATGGACTCACTACCACCTGCTTTCAAGACCTGCCCATTCTGCAAGACTAAATTTATGAAGGTCCTTGCAAGGCATCTGCAGGCTGGTTTTAGAGGCATGAAAAGCAAGGAGGTGTCCCTGTTCCAACTGATTTATTACGTGGACTTGCTGTTATTATGTACATGACTGCCATCGGAAAAGTCCCCTTACAAGTGGAGATTATTACAGGCCACTTAAAGTCACTAAATGTACCTTTTATTACATCTCTACTGGTTTCTTGATTATTGCTATCTGGAGCATAACGACAGTGAGTCAACCTCTCTGCTGTTTCACTGGTGAAGTCTGATGGAAGGGATTAGGTGACACATCTGTGCATCCATTACAAAAAGCAAAGGAAAAGCTGCATTGTACTCCTAGATCTCTTGTGCAGACTCTGCATGAGCAATTATAGGAATTCAGGCTTAACAGGGGAAGGTGAGAGTGTTCTGCAATCCAAGGTTAAAGCAGAGGTCTATGGTAGTGTGATTAGTGTACTTAGTGTAATTAGGCTTCTTACAGCTAAAATGCTGAGTATTTTTCAGGTTCCCTGCTGTATTTTGAAAGATGCCATTTGCTAGACTGATAACTCATGAGGTAACTTGGCTCAAGTGAAAGCACTGCGTTAATCAGAGAAAGAAATTTTGCTAGTTTAGTTCAGGAAGTCTTAAAACAGCTTTGCAACCTTTTAAAACGTTTGCATTCTTTTGTATTACTGCTCAGAAACGATTCTTTGTGGAGAAAAAATTAAAAAAGGCAATCTTTCACTTGGTTAGACCATTAGTAGCTTTCCTAAGGACTGGTGTAAAGTTATGTTTTTCAGAATATGTGGCACACAGCAGCAGCTGTTTCCTTTATGTGCACTAAAGAGTCTGTTCCAAAATTAAAAGGTAAAAATTTAGCAACACATGAACAATTGTCCAGTTTTTCTTTTCATATTTCCTCCCCCACCCCCCTTTTCCTTTCTTCTTCCTTTTTTTTCCCCTCTAGAAAAGTAATCATTTGCTGGATTGACAACTTGTGTGCTGCATGTGTTGCTCAATGCAGAAAAAAGTGTGGCTTTTAATTTTTTTTTTTAAGGTCTAATTTTTCATTGTTCAAGTGTTGCAGATATTTTTTTCCTGGACCCTTAGTGTTGGCTTATTTTGAAGTTTCATTTAAAACCAAGGTGGTTTCCCCCTTTTATTAAGCAGGCTTTGATCATGGAAGGACTTCTGCAATTGTTAGCTTCATGCATGTGAATGCTGCAACTGAGGTGGAGCAATGCTCATGCTTAATGTAAAGCATTTAATTATTTCAGGAAAAAGGACTCAGAGGG
This sequence comes from Indicator indicator, assembly GCF_027791375.1. NCBI lineage: Eukaryota > Metazoa > Chordata > Aves > Piciformes > Indicatoridae > Indicator > Indicator indicator. The sequence goes on from NC_072053.1 coordinate 82,255,808, forward strand.
TTCATAGCACGTTTAAATGTGCAAATTGGTGTTGTTTCAAAGATAAAATGCCAGAGTGATTTCCAAAGTCAGCAGTAAAGTTGTGCAGGTCCCTGCTAGTGCACACACAAAGTGATGCACTCTGTGATACCACCATCAGTGATATGGGGACAACTGGAACCAGAGCTCAGCAAGCATGAAGCACACACAGAGGCATTTATTTGCACAAGTGAGTTATTTGTGTAATTAAACTGAGTGGCCAGCGGCAGTAAACAGTGCCTCAAAAACACCTATCTTAATTTTCAGCCACAATCACATTATAACCAAACCACAGCATATCCTTCAAGACAGCTTTCTAAATCTGTGAAGTCCTCAGTTAGAAGTGAGAGTAGCAGCTAACCGTATAATTGTATCAAAAAAGCTAATACCCTACCTAAAAAGGAAATATCTTCAGTTTGCATTTTAATCTACAGGGAGGAGATGAAAAAAAAACCCACAACACCTATTTAATCATTCCAAAGGTGTTTGCAAATCTCATGTTTTCTAGGTAGCACCCTGGCCTCTGGCATCCTAGCCTCTGGATGTAAATCTGGTTTAATAGGCAAAGGAGATAGATCTTTCATGCTGTAGCTGGCATGGATGGGGAAAGGGAGGAAAATGCTGTCATCCTTAAATAGATATTCAGGACAAAGAATATTTGCTGACTGCTCAAGTGATACCAATTTTCACATTAACTTGTCCTTATTTTTTAAAATCTCTGCTTTTTGCTTGACCTGCTTGAAGTTTATGAGGACCCATTGGCTACTGGGATGAAGATGCTCCAGCAACTCCATGTCCCTCTAATGCTGGGGGGCACCAGAACTGGGTGCAGTGCTTGAGGTGGGGTCTGATGAGAGCAGAGTAGAGGGGCAGAATCACCTGCAAAAGCCATAATACAGCACAAGCTTACAGAAGCTCTAAACTTTGAACCAGAGACGTCTATTCCTAGTAGATCTGGTGGAGAAGAAATCTCTCCACATGCTCTTTGTAATGTCTTGAGGGGGCTTACTTCTGGGTGTCAATGGACAGAAGTACTCTCTAATGCCCATTCCACAATCTACCTCTAAGCAGCCTGTCAGTAGCTTATAATAATACCTGTTAAATACATGAGGATGAAGTTAAGAGTGGACTCCTTTCTGGTATTGTTTTTTAGAAAATCCCACCACAGAAGTCTTAGAAATTTGGATAAATGAATGGATAATTGGAAACCAATCCCAAGTATGGGTGATTTTAGAAACTGATTTGAAGTGTGGGTGTTTTCCTGTGTCGTAGGAGAGTTAATATACTGTGAGGTAAACTAGGTTTTGCTAAAGAGCAGTTTGTCCTCCTGTGGCTGTAAACTCTGAACCTTTACTATGTAAAACTCTGAACTCTTACTATGTAAAACTCTGCCCAGACTCTTTCCATCACCAGACACACTCTCATAAAGGTAACAACAAAGATGACATGAAAATACACAACACCAATATTTTGGGCTCGCAGAGAATGCACAGCAGTGGTCCAGTTTTAAAAAACAAAAGGAAATCACTGAAATGTTGCCCTTACCTTCTAGTGCCTGGCATCCAAGTGTCTTTCAAAGGTGATAGACTTCCCAAGGGTTGTACTAGACGATCTCCAAAGGTCCTTTCCAACCCCTACCATTCTGTGATTCTGCAATGGCATTATTGATGCTGGTAGTTCCTAAAATATGCAACACGTATTCCTCAGCTTTGTTTCTCTTTTGTGCTTGCATTTGGTCTGTCCAGACAAATATGAACCACAGACAGATCTGTTCAGTTAGGTTAGAAATTGAGCAGAGTGAGTCCTGCTATCCACAGGGAGAACTTTTGAGCCATGGCCTTTGGAGACACGTAATTATTAGTCAACACATTGTCTTCTCACTGGTGATTGATTTACTGTGATCTTTGCCACTAATCCTTTCTGTGATTCTTCTAATTAATTGATGAGGGGGATTAGTTTGAGTGTTTGTGGACAAAGGGCAAACCCAACCTTAAGGGAATGTATTTCCACCCTTTTCTGTTGCCCTTTCTTTTCTTCCTTTCTCTTTCATGTAATTACTACGTAGGAAGAAAATACTGCAAATATCAGCTAAAATGACTCATATCCGGGGCTTGCCAGGTACACCTCTCTCTTGTATTTCTTTACACCTACATCTAAATGTGATCTTAAGAATGACAAATTCTGAACCCACTGTTTAAGGAAGCAAGAGATGTTTTCATGCCGGTGTGTCATTAGGTCCAGTTGAAACACAATCAAACAAAACCTAGCCTGGTGCCTTTGGAAGGAAGTACTCATGAGCCTTAATCCCCGTTCCAAGATCTTTGGATGTTAAGTCCTATTATCATTCTAGAGTTGATCCAAATATTCTTGGGCACAAGAATGCATTTTTGTGGGCTTGCTACTCAGTACAGCCTGTCAGCTTTATGTGTCGTTGATGATACTTGACCCTATCAAAAATTAGAACTGTGCAGGTCGGTGGTGCTTCATCCTGACTGCAGCCTTCGGTACAAAACCAAAGCTTCAGAACTTTCTGAACAGATTTGAACCAGCAAAATTACTTTGCACTAACTCAGCACAAGCGGCTACAATGTTGGGGTTTTCTTTGTTTTGCTTTGGTTTGGTTAGATTTGGTTTGGTTTGGTTTTTGTTTTGTTTTGTTTTGTTTTGCTTTGCTTTGCTTTGTTTTGTTTTGTTTTGCTTTGCTTTGCTTTGCTTTGTTTTGTTTTGCTTTGCTTTGCTTTGTTGTGTTGTGTTTTGTTTTGTTTTGCTTTGCTTTGCTTTGTTTTGTTTTGTTTTGTTTTGTTTTGTTTTGTTTTGTTTTGTTTTGTTTTGTTTTCCATGTGGTAGAAGAAACCCTAAAGGCAAAGGTATTTCTTTACAAGACCACAGCCTTAAACAAAACTTTTGGGTTTGTTTCTTCCAAAAAAGAGAAGCTTCAGCTTACAAGATACATACTTTACCAAAGTCCTTATGTCCTTATGGTGAATACACCTCCACAGACTTTGAATGCTCTACAGACCTGCTACAAGGGTTACAAAATCTCTTTTGTATTCTGTGGAAGTTCTGTGCAATTTCTGTAGTTGTAATTCCTACATATATATAGAATTAATATATTTTTTAATATATTATATTATATATATATATATGTATATATATAAAATGAACCAATATCTATTATACATAATAGATAAAATTAATATATATGTATATGTAGTGTAATTAATATTTTTTAATTTTTTTTTTATTTCACAAGCTATAAATGGAGTATTTTTAAAAATAAATGAGCAAATTTTGTAGGTTTTTGTAACCAAACAGGGTAAGGGGAAGAGGCCATATTTTAATGGTTAGTTTCTATAAAGAAGTAATTCTCTATGGGTTGGACTACCTCAAAGAAGTGAATCTGTTCTCCTGAAAGCTGAAGAGCACTTAAGAAAAGCCTTTCCTGTTGTGAACGACTGTTGAGATCTGCTGGTGTGCCTCATGTAATTTGTGTGCTATTTTGCATATTCTAAGTGTAGAATAGTCCCAGCAAAGTGTCCCCAGGAGCTGGTCTGTCTTCCCAAACCTAACACAACAGGAAAAACTTTTCTTAAAGTTAGATTTGCAACCATTTTGGTCTTGGCCTTGGGAGAGAAGCACAGGCAGTGGCTTTGACAGTATGATATCGGACTTGTTTGTGCCACCAAGAATCCCTTCAGTGAGAGGTAGACTGAAGATATTTATCTAAAAATCACTGATTATTTAGCATGGTTTTGAACCCAGTGTTCCCAAGACTGGTAGATAGCATGGTGGTGTAGGTGCTGGCACCATAATCAGTCTAGGAGTGAATGAAGGGATGATATTGGCTGGGATAAAGTTGTTGAACCTCATTTTAGGAAGCAGGAGAAGGGATTGCACAGATACTAAAAATTAATGTAAATGCATTATTAAATATAACTGCATACAAAAATGTAAGACTGTTGTCTCCTGTAAGGGACACAAGAAAACTTCTGACTGTAACTATTTCTGCTGCTTTATTACTTATACTTTTATTATTTACACCTTTACAAAGAAAGCTATACACACCTAGCCTGGCACACCAAGGTAAAAGGTAAAAGGTTTGCCAGGTGGAAAACATGTAGTGACCTGAGAAGCAAATATCTTGATGGCTTGATTGGGCTCTGAGCACCCTGCTCTGGCTGGGGATGTCCCTGCTTACTGTAGGGGGCTGGGATTAGATGACCTTTATGGGTCCCCTCCAACCCAGTGCATTCTATGATTCTGTGATCTCAAGTGCAGCAATTGATGGTGAAATGATGGTGTTTTAACTGATCAGAAAGTTGTCAAGCAAAACCTGAGATACCAGGTATTTTTCTACAAAACCCAAGGTTTTAAATGGTATGTCAAGCAACAGGGAAATAATAGAGAAACTAGACTTTGGTTCCTCAGTCAAAATCTTTATGCCTGTGGCACACTGATTTCTACAGAGCCAAACAAAAGGAGGATTGCATCATGAAGGAATCATCCAATTTACTTTCTCTTTTTGCTGTGGGAAAATTCTAATGGATTGTTTCTAACAGTCTTGATACTTATTCTTCTTCAATGGGAACCTGCTGGTCTGTACAGGAGAGCCTGGCAGGGAAGCTGAGGCACAGAGCAAGGTGTCCAGCTTCACATCTCAGAGCAAGCTTAGCTTGGATATTAGGGAAAAATTCTTCCTGGAAAGGGTTGTCCAACCCTGCAACAGGATACTCAGGGAAGTGGTGGAGTCCCTATCCCTGCAGGGATTCAAAAGCTGTATAGGTGTGGCGCTGAGGGACATGGTTTAGCAGTGAGTTAACAGTTGGGCTTGATGATCTCAAAGGTCTCTTCCAACCAAATGATTCTATGATTCTGAGTTTCAAGCTGGATCTGGAAGGAGAGGCCTGGCAACTGACTGAGACATGCAACAAATAGACACACACTGAATTTCCGTGGAAAGCTGATTTGGAATTCATCTGATTCAGTTACTCCATTTCAAGGTGTAGAGAAGGAGCAAGAACACTGCCAAAGGAAGTGGTGCAAAGCCAGGACAAAATTGATTTGATTGCTTTGCATACTGAACATGCGTCTTTCCCCCTCGAGCTAATGAATAGAAATTAATTTCCCACCTCTTTGTACCTCATTTAGTCAGCTGTTCCTGGGCTAGGTGTTATCTCCTGTGATTTAGGGTTGTGAAATACACTCGTTAGCACGCATGAATACAGATGGTTACTCTGATTTTGCCACTGCCCTTAAGTGCTTGCTTTAAACCTCTCTTACATTCCTGAGGAAGCCTATCACTTTTACCAAATGTTAATCATCCCTTAGTCAGACCTCCATCACCCGTTGTGGGTGCAGGTGAGCTGTGTTCAGGAGGTATCGCCCTCAGTGAAGGAGGTGTTGCCTCACAAGTCTGTGGCAGCTGTGCCAGTGCTAGATCTGAAAGGAGCAGTTGAAACAAGGCTTACAAGTGAGCCCTGCCTGCAATAAAGCCTCCTGGGTTCAAGTAGGATTTGAATTAGGGATGACGTCTCTCAGCAGCTAGGGTGGAAATAGAGTTGTGTTATCCACACAAAGACTGACATGAAGTTGGCATGAAGTCGGGGGTCTGTCTCCTCCCACGGAAGAAAAAGCTTGGATTTGGGGGTCTGAGGTCTTTGTGAATCTCTTGATTTCTCCTCTCAGGCAGTGAGTTACACAGCCATGACTTGTAGATGAGTTTTTATCCATAGGCTGCTGTGTGAAGAACATTTGCAGTCTCCTCAGTGTTACTGACTGACTCCTTGTAAGAAAGTCCCTTTAAGGAATCTAAATTGCCCTCTGCAAGAGGCTCTCTGTGCCCATTCACTATGGATTGGTGTGGTGGGTTGAAATTCTCCCCAATACGAAATTGTCAGACCAGCTGAGTTGGGAAGCAAATGAAGCTGTATTAACAAGCACAACTGCAATGTAGAAATGTGGAATGCAGTGAATATGTACAAAATATACAATATTTGCATGTATTTACAATTTATAAACAGCACAAGAACCCCCCTGGACAAAACCAGGGGACTACCAACAGCTTCCCCCCTTCCTGCTCCCTTTCCTCCCCCAGTACATGAGACAAGAGAAAGAACAGAGAGTAGTTTGTTAGTACTTAGCCACAACAATGGAACACAGCCAAGGCCAGCAAGCCAGCAGAAGCATCAGCTAGGGCAAAGGAAGTTGAAAAGAGAGGAAAAGTTAGTTTACACAACTAACCTTATGTTAGTAATGAGACCAATGGGATTATCTGGACCTTTCAATTATTTTCCTTTTCACACCTGATGGGATTAAGAGTAGGTAGTATCTTTACAAAGGAAGAATCTACAAAGGAAGAGGGAGTTGGAAGAGAAAGGGAGGAACTAGACAGTTTATCTATGTGTATGTAAACAACAAAGAGGCCTCTGCTAGGTACCTTCTCTTGAACCTTGCTGTAAATCAAGGGGTCTGTCTGAAGATAGCAGACACTGAACACAGCCTGAACTGCTGAACTGTTAGGACAGAGTGCAGGCTTAAGGGACTCCTGAATATGAACTTCTCCACCCAGAGAAGTGAAGAACCTAATTGAAATGAACATACGTTGTATGATGCAGAAGGGTTGCATGTGAAGGGGGATATGTAGTAGGCGTTTCAGTAAAGACTGTAAATCTTGAGTACCTTAGGCAGTGGGGAAAGGGAGAGGGAAATTTGTGTCCTTGAATTTAGGAAAAAAGGGGAGCTGTGTCTCCCAGCAATTTGAGAGAGCCCACAGGGAACTGTCCTGTGGACTCTCCCTTTATTCAAATAAAGTCTTACAAGACTCCTCTGTCTCTGTTGTGAACAGGAACTTCTAAATCAGATTAATTTTTCCTTACAACTGGGGGCTTCATCCAGGATTCTTCCACACCTTTCAGGGCTGGCAGTCGGCAAACGGGATTGACGGCGCGCCTCACTGAAGTTGGGTGATCAATTCCCTTCAATGGCTGCTGGCACTGAAAGATTGATTGGACACCTGAGACCGCTCAGGAGACAGATGAATAACAGACCAGAGGGGTCCACAGGGTGGCTGTAGGACAGGCCAAGGGGGTCTGTCCTGAGGGAAAAGACCTCAGGAAATCTCACTGGTGAGTACTATGGGAACTTCGGGGTGATACAAATGGAAAGGATGCCCAGGGAGGGCATAAGAAAAGCTGGGGTGATGACCCTGGATATACCTGAAAAGTTCCTGGGAGAGGATGTTGAGATCTTGGGATAGTCTGCATATTCCTCCAGAGGTAACTAAGGAAATAATGGTTTGCAGGATCTGGGGCCTGAAGCTCTCCTTGCTGGTGGCAGGGAGCAGGGAGCGCAGGGGTTGCCTCAGAGCACAGTGAAGCACAAGAGCTCATCAAATGCCTTTACACCAGGGTTGTGGGGGCAGGGTTGGAGGATCTGTGTTTGTAATTGTCTTATCTTATCATCCAGGGCATAAGGTTGAGAGGGGAACACTCAACAGGGTCGGGGACGCAAATATTTGTGGGGGTGCTAATTTGTGGCAGTGATAACAATGTCAGTCGTGGGCTAAACTCAGTTCTTAACAGGAGGGTAAGAGCTGTTTTGTGACGAAGGGGTGTAAACTTTGCAGGTAATTAGGTAAAGATCTTTGCTCAGGCACTTTAACCTGAAAAGTCTGAAGTTGTGTGGCTTTGTTGTTTTAGACTTGTTTAGTAGTTTTAGCGAATCAGGGGCTGCAGCTTCTCCCCTTGTTGGGGGAGGGAGCTAAAAACTGAAGCTGCTGTCAGTCCGGTGTGAGAAGAATTTGGGAAAATTAGCACATATGCATATATAGTGCTGGTAGAGTTGTAATGAGGATTTACAGTCCTAGCTGGGGAAATACACAGGCTCTGCTGGAATTTGGTTTTGGAACAAGGCAGCAGAGAAAGTAGCATTAAGTTATATCTCCCCAGAAAGGATATGAAATGGAAATCTGAAAGAGCTGATAAATTGGAGAGTCTAAAGGAGTGTTAAAATTTAATTTGGTATGAAATGTAAATTGATATGGAAAAATAAAATTTTGCTTAAGTTGTATGAAGAAAGGCATTCTTTTGGTTCTGGGGTTGGAGACCCCTTTCGGTTCTGAGAATCTGGATCTTTGATATCTTGCATTTTGTTTATTGGAAAATCATTATTGTCTGAGCATATTAATTTAATGTTAAAGTTATAACTACATGGAATTGGACATTACTCAGAATCTAAGCCCAGCCCATCTGATATCTGAGGGTAAGCTGGAACACAAGGTGGTTTATTTTCTGCCAAATTGGTTAATGATTGGATTCGATTCAAATGGGGGCAGGAGAAATCTTGAAAAAGTTCCCCTTAGGCTGTATTTTGGAACACTGGAAACAGCTAGGGTAAAGTGTTGGTGAAAGTTTGAGAGGCAGAGTTCATGTGGGAATGTTGGTTGTATTTACTGTAGAAAAGGTGGAGGGGGAGCATTGGAAAAGAGAATGCTGGTGGTATGTTTGGTGACAAGGAAAGAGAATGAAGGAAGCAGTTGGAATGAAATTGTGTTACACTGAAAGGGACCAGAGGAATAGAAGTCTCCCAGCTAAGATTCTGGCTCTAGCTAAGCTGGGGAAGGAAACGTTAATTGATAGAGCTAATAATAAATAGCTTTAAGAGACCTATAGGAGGGTGCAAGATTTAAGAATAAATGAGATTGTTACACCAAGGCACGTCACGGCCCCATCTTCTCATACCATTGTAAACCAAATTCCCTCCTCACACCATTATTATTTGGTACTTGATTTAAAGCATGCCTTCTGGGCATGCCTGCTTGCAGAGGGGAGCAAACAGCAGTGTGCCTTTGAATGAGAGCAGGAGGGAAAAGGAAAAACAGTGAAGCAGCAGCTGGTGTGATCTGAAACATTTTAGCATATGTAAGTTTTCTTGCTGAGGACATTCCTGTGCTTTCTGTTGCCTCAGAGCTGTTCCAGGCATTTCATGGTGCAAGACAATACCTGCTTCAACCTAGAAAGCTTTCTGAGGTGGCTATGCTGAGGTTTCATGGACAAGTAGAAAGCGCTTCCTGCTGTAGGCTAATGTTAGATGAAGCCCTTGAGCTAGAGAAGGTTATTAAGACCTGCCTGGAGTTGTTAGTGGTTGTTCTTGAATGAATTGGCTAGGTGAGCTCCTGGTGGTCATGGCAAAGGACTTGCACTTGTTCTCACTCAACTTTTCCATTGGGATTCTCAGAATTACTGAGTAGAAAGGGAAATGTCGACGCAGCTTCATTGGTTCTTGCTGCTTCTGCTTTCTGGCAGGTGCCAGGAATGAGCTTGAGATATGTGGATAGGGCACTTTGGGTCATGATTTAATGGCCATGGTGGTCTTGAGCTGATGGTTGGATCTTAGAGGCCCTTTCCAACCAAAACAATTCTGTGATTCTGTGAAAGCTTTGCAAGGGATACTGGGGGAATTCACTTCATCCCCAGTGGTCAGGTTAATGCAGTGTGGGGATGATTTGCTACCACACAGGAACAGGAAGAGGTGGTAGAAGAAGCCACGGTGGAATTGCTTAATTTTCTTGCAAAAAAGGCTTAGGGTATCTGAAAAGAAGGCAGAAATGGTGGAAAGGAAGGTTAAATATCTGGGACGTATTTTGACTGAAGTTTTGCAGTGTGTTGATCCATAAAGAGCCTAAGGAATTTTAGAAATACCAGTACCTAAAATAGAAAGAGTTGTGACAGTTTTAAGGACTAGTAAGGTATTGCAGGACTTGGATTGAAGATTTTTCAATTCTAGCCAGACCCCTGTATGCCCTGTTGACACAAGATAACCCTGATGTTATATTGTGGACACCAGAAGGGAGGCAGAGCTTGGAAGTGTTAAAGATGAGGTTAACTGAAGCCCTTCCAGACTGGGAAAAAGAATTGAGTTATATGTGGATGTTAAACAAGGCCATGCTAAAGGAATCATAGAATCAGTCAGGGTTGGAAGGGACCACAAGGATCATCCAGTTCCAACCCCCCTGCCATGGGCAGGGACACCTCACACTAGATCAGGCTGGCCAGAGCCTCATCCAGCCTGGCCTTAAACACTTCCAGGGATGGGGCCTCAACCACCTCCCTGGACAACCCATTCCAGGCTCTCACCACTCTCATGGGGAAGAACTTCTTCCTCATGTCCAGTCTGAAATCTCCCCACTTCCAGCTTTATTCCATTCCTCCCAGTCTACCACTACCTGATATCCTAAAAAGTCCCTCCCCAGCTTTCTTGTAGTCCCCTTCAGATACTGGAAGGCCACAATAAGGTCACCTCGGAGCCTTCTCTTCTCCAGACTGAACAGCCCCAACTCTCTCAGTCTCTCCTCATAGGAGAGGTGCTCCAGGTGGCCCTTCTCTGGACACCTTCCAGCACGTCCATATCCCTAATAGAGGCTCCAGAACTGGATGCAGTACTCCAGGTGGGGTCTCACCAGAGCAGAGCAGAGGAGAATCACCCTAACGCAAGAACACGGTCGAGTCGAAGACGAGTGGATTACTTTTCCAAACTATTAGATCCAGTGGCTAGGGTCTGGCCTCACTGCCTGCAAAATTGTGCAGTTCCAGCTTCAATGGTAAGTGAGGCCTGAAGGCTGACAGGGGGATCTCTCATTGTTAAGGTCTCACATCAAATGAAGGTGTTAACTGAAAGAACTTCTAAATAGGTGACCAGTGCTAGGCTGTTACAGTATGAAACTTGTTTAATGGAATAGGAGGATTTGGAATTAGGAAGTGGGGAAGGGTTTAACCCAGCCTTCTGTTTAACTGGTCCTGAGGGGAGGGACTTGGGGGAAACCCATCACTGCATTCAAGTAACAGACCTTCAGACCCCAGCTAGGGAGGGGCTATGGGATATGCCTTGGCAGGGTGGGGAAAATGTGTTTATTAATGGATCTTCTAGAGTGATAAGAGGAAAAAGAGTTACAGGGTATGCTATCATAAAGTGAAGGGAGCTGCAAGAAGGAGGAAAGTTACCCTCCGCATGGTCAGCACAGACTGCAAAACTGTATGCATTAATTAGACCCTGTGAATTGCGTCAAGGGGAAATAGTAAACATATTTACAGAGTCAAAATATGCATATGGGGTGGCTCATGCATTTGAGTAGCTGGCAGGAAAGAGTATTATTGACCTGCAGAGGAAAAACATTACCTCATGAGGATTTAATTATTCACCTGTTGGAGGTGGTGAATTTGCCAGAGGCAGTGGCAATAAGACATGTCAAGCGACATCAGGCAGGACACTCAGAGGGGACAACAGGGAATCAATTGGCAGATGAAGAAGCTTGGAAAGCAGCACTTCTATCAGAATTATCTTAGACCCTCCTTTTACTCTTAGTGGTTCAGCCAGAGGAGTTGGAAATAATTAAAGATAGTGGGGCAGAAGAAAGGGGGTGCTTGGTAACCAATGTGTGAAAGAAAGAGGGGGTAACTGGTAAACAATGTGTGCCAAAGGCTTTGGTTGTACAAATATTGAAGCAAATCAATGAAGGGAGACACTGGGGCTCTCGAGGATGGGTGGCAGAAGCCTTCCTCAAGATGTATGCTGCTTTCAGTCCTTTTGGGCTAGGCAAAAGAGCTGTTGAAGGCTGCTTGATTTGTGCCAAAATTAATAACTGAGTTACCAGGGCAAGTGGCCAGAGGAGGTCAACCCTGGGCTGTACGCCCATTCCAATGGTGTCAGGTGGACTTAACAAATAATTCCAAGGTATGGAATAGTGGAGGTGATAGACTCAGATAGAGGAACTCATTTTACAGGAAAAATTTTTCAAGGGGTTATGGCAGCCTTTGGAATACAATGGGACCTGCATACCCATGGCACCCTCAGAGTCCAGGACAGGTAGAGAAAATGGAGGAGGAAATCAAGAAACATCTTTTGAAGCTAGTTTTAGAGACCAAAATGCCATGGATACGGCTTTTACCATTAGCTTTGGGTAGGATTCGAGCCAGACCCACGAGCCAGACCCCGAAGGGATCTACAGCTATCCCCCTGTGAATTAATGTTTGGATTTCCTTATCCTGCAAACTCTCCTCCCAGTGGGGAAGTGGAAATCAGTAATGGGTATTTAAAACATTATGTGTCCAGGATACAGACTGAAAGAGTTGAGGCTGTTCAGTCTGGAGAAGAGAAGGCTCTGAGGTGACCTTCTTGTGGCCTTCCAGTATCTGAAGGGGACTACAGGAAAGCTGGGGAGGGACTTTTTAGGATATCAGGTAGTGATAGGACTGGGACAAATGGAATAAAGCTGGAAGTGGGGAGATTTCAGACTGGACATGAGGAAGAAGTTCTTCCCCATGAGAGTGGTGAGAGCCTGGAGTGGGTTCTCCAGGGAGGTGGTTGAGGCTCCATCTACAACTCTCTGGAAGGAGGGTTGGTCTCTTCTCCATAGTTACAAGCATGAGAAGAAATGGCCTCAAGTTGTACCAGGGCAGCTTTAGATTAGATATTAGAAAAAACTTCCTCACTGAAAGGGTTCTCATCACTGGAACAGCCTTCCCAGGGAGGTGGTCAAATCCCCATCCCTGGAGGTGTTTAAAAGACCCAGAGCTGTGGTCCTGAGGGACATGGTTTAGCACCAGCCTTGGCTGAATTAGAGAATGGTTGGAATGGAAGATCTTAAAGATCTTCATCAACCAAAATGATTATATGAATAGGACATGGTGCTATGGAATGGGCAGGAAATGGTATCTGCCTTGTGACTTGGGATGGCAAAGAGTTATAAAGCAGCTTTTTGAGCTGCTTCCAGAAGTCATGCAGGCTGTGCTTGGTAACCATGCTCTTTGTCACCTTGAAGAAAGCAACCACATTGCAACAGTCCTGACTCAGAGGTATCTGTGTCAAAATCATTAATCAGCTAAAACACTGGTGTGAATAGAGGCTGCAGGGTGAAGCCCTGGATGCAAAATAACTGTGTCTTCTGACAACTGGAGGGAAAAAAAATATATTCAAGTTTTAACACTGGATGGGTGTTGTCATTTGTGACGGCAGCAGAGATCCAGAATCTGTGTTAATTGTAAAAAATGCAATGACTGTACTGTTTCAACAGTTGGCATAAGGAAGACCTCACTGAGAACAAATGAGTCATAAACAGAACAAGGTTTGTGCACAGGTAATTAACTTCTCTTTGTCCTGATGTATGATCTGTTAGATGCTGGCACAGGGCCATCTTGATAAAGGCAATCAAGATAACTGTTGAGAAAAATTGCTTACTTCTTTTTTTTTTCCTTCTTCTTCTCTACAAAACAGCAATTCTACGTCTTCTTAAAGTGCAAAGTTTGGAGATTGAGTAACAGGTTGTGTTAGTTACAAACTATAGTTAAGATGACAGCAGATGCTCGATGCAACATACATGGAAGCACAGAAACATAGAATAGCTCAGGTTGGAAGAGACCTCAGAGATCATCTACTCCAACCTCCCCACCATGGACAAGGACACCTCTCAACTAGACTCAGCTGATCAAGGCCTCATCCAGCCTGACCTTGAACACCTCCAGGGAGGAGGGCAACTCCTGGGCAACTCAATCCAGAGTCTCACCACCCTTATAGTGAAGAACCTCCTAAGATCCAGTCTAACCCTGCTCTCCCTCAGCTTCGTACCACTCCCCCTTGTCCTATTGCTAGACACCCTTATGAAAAGTCCCTCTGCACCCTTCCTGTACGATCCATTTAGGTACTGGAAGGCAGCTCTACAGTCTTCCCAGAGTCTTCTCTTCTCCAGGCTAAGCAACCCCACCTCCATCAACCTATTCTCACAGCAGAGGTGCTCCAGCTCTTGGATCATCTTTGTGGCCTCCTCTGGACTCACTCCAGCAGCTCTGTGTCCTTCTTCTGCTGGGGACACCAGAACTGGAGGCAGGATTGGAGGTGAGGTCTCAGCAGAGCAGAGCCAAGGGGCAGAATCCCCTCTCTTGCCCTGCTGCCCACACTCCTCTGGTTGCAGCCCTGCACACAGCTGCCTGCTGTGGGCTGCAGGAGGGCACTGCTGGCTCCTGGGGAGCTGCTCAGCAACCAACACCCCCATGTCTTTTTCTTTTATATACATATAATATATATATGTGAAAAAAATTATTTGTATATACTATGTATATAGAAGATTGTGCATTTGTGGTGATGGGTGTGTGGTGTGCTAAGCCCTAACATATAAGCAGTTTCTACAGTCTGTGATTATTTTGAGTCACACTCCTGGCAGCAGTTTCACTGGCTTCTGTGAAGTGCTTGTGCATGCAAGACTTCTAGAACTGCATTTGCAAATTAAAGTTTAAAGATCAAGGCATTAAAATTAGGCTTCATTACATTTATTGCCTGTTCTGTGTCCTTATGGCTTTAGTTTCATAAACACTATAAACCACCTTTTCTGAAGCTCAAACCTTTGAAAGGTACAATGCCAAAGACACTTGCAGTATCCAGGTTTTGTAGAGGGGTTTGCTTTTTTCTGGTTGTTCATATTTGTTTGAGTTGTCATTCTGCTTTTAACTGTAACTATTATTTATTAATAGATATTTTTGCCATTGTTTTTGTCACCAGAATTTCTCACATGACTTTTTTGTCAAAACTGAGCTGCTCTGGTGGGAAAGAGAGAGGGAAAAGCAGTGCCTGTGAAATAGCCAGGTAGGGTTTTGTTTGTATATTAATACTTTATTAACATTTTATTAATATTTTATTAATTAATAGTATAATTATTAATCGGTATTTTCATACCAGTGAACTGCAAATACTTCAGAACCTCTGTTCATTCTTGACAAGCAAAAAATGAGTGCATATTATCAACCTGGTTTTGTGCAAGGTGTCCCTGCCCATGGCAGGGGGGTTGGAACTAGATGATCTTAAAGCTCTCTTCCAACCCAAACCACTCCATAATTCTATGGTTCTATGATTCTATGATTCAAATGATCAGAACTTGTGTGACTGTTATAAATTTACTGTTGATGATAACAGACCAAAGAGAAAGAAACAGCATAAATTAAATTCATAGATAAATTGTAAGCATTTGTCTTAAGCCTATGCATTATGCTTAGAGACAAGAGGAACATGTGTGCTCCAAAACACATCTTAACCCTCGTGGTGTGCCTTTATATTTTCATTATACTTCTCTGTTGACATCAAAATGAGAGAACATTCTCCACTTAGTGAAAGAAAAAAATCCCATCACTGTGCTTTCATTTGTATTTGTGACCTATCTTAACAGGTTGGGAAAAGGGCAGCCCAGGAAGGCACTGGATTAGAGGAGTGTCCATGCTGGATCCTGGCTGAGCTGTAACCCAAGCTGGTAGTAACTATGGAAGCATCTGGTAGCTAATTTTATGCTAGAGGGAATCAGATTAACTCTTCTCAGGTCCTCCCAGTCAAGTGAAGAGCCATATCACCCACTAAATGGGATTGCTGTGGCCTCAGCACAAGGAGACACTTCTTCATGGTGAGGGTGATGGAGCCCTGAAGCAGGCTGCCCAGACAGGTTGTGGAGTCTTCTCTGAAGGCTTTCAAAACCCACCTGGATGTGTTCCTGTGTGGCCTGCCCTATGTGATGCTGCTTTGGAAGAGAGCTTGCACTTGATGATCTCTGGATGTCCCTTCCAACCTCTAACATTCTGTGATCTGAGACTTTAGGGCTCCCTGGCAAGTATTCTTTGAAGCTGCACTGCCAAGGCTGCTGGCAGCAGGACTTTTGAGGGCTGACCACCTCAAAAATGACCAAGATTTTCAGGATAGGTGTAAACTTAGTGCTTGGTTGGGAGCAAACAGAAAGATAGTAATATCCTCAGGAAAAACCTTCTTTACTCTGAAGGCTTCTCATAGAGGCTGTGAAGTTTCCCTTTCTAGAGACTTCCAAAACCTGCCTGGACATGCTCCTGGGTAGCCTATCCTAGGTGAACCTGCTTTGGGCAGGGGGGTTGGACTAGATGATATCCAGAGGTCCATTCAAAGTTGTTCCAAGGGACGTTCAGGCTGGATATCAGGAAAAAATTTCTTCATAGAAAGGGCTGTCAGGCATTGGAACAGGCTGCCCAGGGAGGTGGTGGAGTCACCATCCCTGGAAGCATTTAAAAGACTCATGGATGTGGTGCTGAGGGACATGGTTTCATGGCAGTGGCTTAGCAGTAGTGGTGGGATTGTGAGCTCTGGGTGAGTGGTTGGACTTGATGGTCTCTTCCAAACTCAACAGTTCTATGATTCTATGATTTTATGATTCTGTGATTCTTTTATTTTATGATTCTATGATTCTTTGACTCCATGATTTTATGATTCTGTGATTCTTTTACTTTATGATTCTGTGATTCTTTTACTTTATGATTCTATGATTCTTTGACTCCATGATTTTATGATTCTGTGATTCTTTTACTTTATGATTCTGTGATTCTTTTACTTTATGATTCTATGATTCTTTGACTCCATGATTTTATGATTCTATGATTCTTTTACTTTATGATTCTTTGATTCCATGATCCCCTGTTCTCCCTAAGGTCAATGCTTTGGGGTGTTAAAACGACCTCTACTGATTTTTATCTGACTTTTTAAATACTGACTGATTTATTTTCTATTTGTAATTGTTACTTTTACTCTCAACAAAGGATCTCTGCATAGGGGGATTGTATAAAGGCATAAACAGCAAAAGAATGTACTTTGTAGATGTAAGTTTTCCAGGGTACAAACTGCAATCTGTCCAGTAAAGCTCTTAACCATGTCCATAACTCTGCATATCACCATGGAGGTGATTTGGTCTGCTTTGTGCCCAGAGTTATGCACACATTTAAGTGCTTTGCTGGATCAGAGCCCAATTTTAGAACAATTTTCAGCTCTTTCAGCTTTCAGCCCTACTAATGCTGATAATGCTGCACATGAAAAATAGTTCTAAGATGATTGTGTTAAATGAGCCACACCACAGGCATGAGCATTTTGGAGCAGTCAGTGCTCTTTTCTGATGGCAGCCTGTATTTTGTCTCACTTCTTACACATGTTCTCTGTGCCACTCAAAGCAGAACTAAAATGCTATTTCTTAGCATGAACACAAAGATCTGTTCCTCATCCCTGAATACACAAATAATGCTGCGGCTGCCTTAGACCTGAGTGATTTTTTGTTTCCTTTTTTATTAATCCATTTTGGTTTTGTTTTGTTTTGTTTTGGGTTTTTTGGTTGGTTGGTTTGGTTTGGGGTTTTTTTGTTTGGTTGGTTGGTTTGGTTTGGTTTTAGTTTGGTTTTGTGTGTTTTGGTGTTTTTTGTTTTGTTTTGTTTTGTTTTTTAATGAGCATTTCTGTTCCTGGGTTTGGAAGTTTTCCCCTTTGGGTTGGAAATATTCCTTCCTGACTATTTAAAGTACCAGAACTGCTTCTAGTTAGTTCTTTACTTTCTTAGCTTGGATGTTGAGCTACTTTGACATTCAGTCTCAAACAGTTTCAGCTTTATTGACTTCATTTGGGCCTTTTTTTTTTTTTTTTAAACGCGTTTGCTGCAATATTTGAAATGCAAATGCTCTGTAAATTGTTTTTTAAATCAGATTCTTTAAACCACAAACAGATTTTCACTTGTCTTAGGCATTGTGAAACTTGTGGATATTAGCTGCTAGTTTCATACAAAGTCTCAACCAATTGTCCTAGTTAAAGCATCATGGAAACAGAGCTTTCTTTTTGCTGCCTCAAAGGAAAAAAAAGCCAACAAAAAACCCACAAAAAACCAAGCAAACAAAAAAAAAACCCAACAAAACATAACAAAACAAAATTCCCACAAAACAAACAAAACCCAAAACAAAACAAAACAAACAAAACCCAAACAACAACAAAACCCAAACCCACCCAAATACAAGATAAAAATTACAGATTAGAAGGGGGAAATACCTAGTGAAATGCATCTGAAATGCATATAAAAAGTACAAATTGGTAGAACACAATTCCTGTGAAGCACAAACACACTCCTACGATGAAAGCCAGTCTATCCTTTTATTCATTTGTGCTCCAAAGTCTGAGAAGATGTGAAAAACCTGCGACCTCAGCAAAAGTCAAGGACAAAGCTGTTGCTGGCTTCGCTGGAGTCAGGGTTTCACCAACATAGGTTCCATGGTAGGTGTCCCATCCCCAGAAACATGCCCAGCCAGGTTGTTTGGGGCTGTGAGCATCCTGATCTAGGTGTAGATGTCCCTGCTGACTGCAGGGGTCTTGAACTAGATGACATTTAAAGGTCATTCTATGGTTCTATGCTAGGTAACCACTGTCTAGGAATTATTCTCTGGAAGGAAAAGTCACAGCTTGTCACAGAGAACTCATGGATTGATGTATTCTCTTCACTTTATGATGACCCTCACTGAAACTTACCTTATGAAACAACCTTTATGGTATCTCCTTTATGTTTAAGCTTTGGCCTACATATGAAGTTTGAGTCTGTCTATTGTGCAGTATGCTTTCCAACAAAAACAAAGCAAAGCAAACAAAAAAGGCAAGTAATATTGTGTTTATTTGTGATTTTGATGTTTAGCGCTACTTATCCATGCCTAGTAACTTGTGTTAGCAACTTGGTGACAAGTAACTCTTCTCTTCCCATAAAATTTAGGTGCCTGGCACCTAGTGCCAAGTTGAACATCCACGGCTTGAGAGCAGTTTGTTTTCATCCTGTACTATGGTAAGACTTGAAAGATAGAAACCAGTCAGTGCAACACCTACAGCAGGCTGCTTGTATTATGGAGGCTATTACCTCTTACTGAGGATTTGGTGATGTGGTTTGTAGAACATTTGTGTTCTTCACTAAAATATAGGAAAACTTCTACCCTCCCCTCTATCCCACCATCCCCTCTATCCCACCATCCCCAGAGTATTGTGCCCAGTTCTGGAGTCCCTGTTGCAAGAAAGACATGGATGTGCTGGAACATGTCCAGAGCAGGGCCATGAGGATGAGCAGAGGGCTGAAGCTCCTCTGCTATGGAGACAGACTGAGAGAGTTGGGGGTGTTCAGTCTGGAGAGGAGAAGGCTCCCAGGAGACCTTCTTGTGGCCTTCCAGTGAGGGTGGTGAGACAGCGGAACAGGTTGCCCAGGGAGGTGGTGGAAGCTTCATCCCTGGAGGTTTTTAAGGCCAGGCTGGAGGTGGCTGTGAGCAACCTGCTGTAGTGTGAGGTGTCCCTGCCCATGGCAGGGGGGTTGGGAATTGAGGTCCCTTCCAACCCTAACAGTTCTATGATTCTATGATTCTTCCCCCTCCCTGGAGGTGTTGAAGGCCAGGCTGGATAAAGTTAGGCAACCTGGTCTAGTGTGAGGTGTCCCTGCCCATGGCAGGGAGGGGTTGGAAGTAGATGATCCTTGAGGTCCCTTCCAACCCTAACAATTCTATGACCCTATACAAGCAGCCTGCAAGGAAATGGGGTGCTGTCTTGCTGTGATGTCACTTCTCCTTGCTGACTCAAAGACTTAGATGGTAAACTGCTGCTATGCAAATTGCAAAAGGAGGAAGAGAGTTGGACCTTGAGGTAACAATATTCATATGGACTACAGCATTCAGCATTTTCTTTGAAGTCTGTCCTTGTGCAAAGCAGCCCTGCCTAATGTTACCCTGCGTGGGGAAGGCATATGTGGAAGTGCAAATATTCCATAAATGAAATGCTGGGCCCTGCTCAGGCTTGTAATTTACTCATAGCTAGTATTTCAGAACTTCAGAACTTCAGCTTCATGTTGGCTTTCCTTGAATATTTGTGCCAAGAAAACACAACAGATCAGAAGTCAATGCAGAGTTAAAAGATTTCTTAAATCCAAATGGGTTGAAGTGGTTGCTTTCACTGAGCCATATCTCAATTATGTCCTTTTTTTTCCCTCTTTTTCAGCAGAATTGTCTCTTCTTGTGTACAAAGCCAATTTTCTTGTGAATAGACAAAAA
The DNA here is from genome assembly GCF_027791375.1 of Indicator indicator. Lineage (NCBI taxonomy): Eukaryota > Metazoa > Chordata > Aves > Piciformes > Indicatoridae > Indicator > Indicator indicator. The sequence goes on from NC_072053.1 coordinate 82,275,694, forward strand.
TTGTTCTATGATATTTTGCTGCATGTTTTTGACAAGTAAAAGTTCTGGTAGCCTTCCTTGTTGTAACAGAGATCCTCATTCCCAAATGATACCAAGTTTGCTTGAGGAGAGCCATGGATCTCTGCATTTACCTTCAATTCCCTGGTCCTCTTCAGCCATTTTATTTTAGCTATAATAGGATTAAATGTATTTCCATGAGGCACATGAGAGTATCAAGGAGCTTCAAGGGCTGTGAATGTGCAATTTATTTTCTTTCTCTGTCTGTTCTTCAGGGAGCAAAGTGAACAAGTATGGAAAAGAGAAGGTTGAGAGGAGATCTTATTAATATTTACAAATATCTGAAGAGGGGCCCAGGCTCTTTTCAGTGGTGCCCTGTGATAGGACCTGGTGCAATGGATACAAACTGGAACATAGAAGGTTCCATCTCCACATGAGGAAAAGCTTCTTTATTGTTGTGAGGGTGATGGAGCACTGGGACAGGCTGCCCAGAGAGGTCATGGAGTTTTCTTCTCTGGGGACTTTCAAGACCTGTCTGGATGTGTTCCTGTGTGACCTACCCTAGGTGATCCTGCTTTGGCAGGGGGGATGGACTGGATGCTCTCTGCAGGTCCCTTCCAACCCCTACTGTGCTATGAGTCTACACAATTCCCTGATTCCATGACATTCCTCCTTTTTTCACAGGGTTGTACTTAACAGAAAGTGGTTACCTCCAGGCTCATTGTATTCATATGACAATCCAGGCTGTTGCACAGCTATGCTGTTTGGAATGTACCAGTTCATACAATATACACTTTGGAATGTATCAGTTCAAAGGACTTTATTTCAGAGGTTCCCCTGACTTATCAATATCACCAGTAATTAATTTTAGAAACCATAGGAATCAGCTGAGGGCTTGGTGTCTGCTCAAAGCAGGAACATGGTGGTTGTCACCTTCATGGGGAGACCTCGCAGAATCACAGGATGGTCCTGGCTGGAAGGGGCCTCCAAAGGTCATCCAGTCCAACCCACCCCTGCAGTCAGCAGGGACATCCTCAACTAGATCAGGCTGCCCAGAGCCCTGTTGATCCTCACCTTGAATAGTGTGGCCAGCAGGAGGAGGGGAAGTCATTCTGCCCTGTACTCAGCACTGGTGAGGCCACACCTTGAGGACAGTCTCAAGCTGCACCAGGGGATGTTTAGGCTCGAGGTGAGGAGAAAGTTCTTCATGGAGAGAGTTGTTAGACATTGGAATGTGCTGCCCAGGGAAGTGGTGGAGTCACCATCCCTGGAGGTGTTCAAGAGGGGATTGGACGTGGCACTTGGTGACATGGTTTAGTGGTCATGAGGTCTTGGGTGACAGGTTGGACTTTGATGATCCTTGAGGTCTTTTCCAACCTTATTGATTCTGTGATCTCCAGGGACGTGGCCCTGGGCAACCTATTCCAGTGTTACACTACCCTCATAGTAAAGAACCTAACCTGCTCCTAACATCCAATCTAAATCTGCTCTTCTCTGATTTTAAGCCATTGCCCCTTGTCCTGTCCCTGCAGGCCTTTGTAAACAGTCTCTCCCCATCCTTTCTGTAGCCCCCCTTCAGGTACTGGCAGGCTGCTATTAGGTCTTTCTGGAGCCTTCTTTTCTCCAGGCTGAACACCCCCAGCTCCCTCAGCCTGCCCTCACAGCAGAGGTGCTCCAACCCCTGATCATTTCATGTCTCATGGGTGTGTTGTACTTCATATGCAAAATCTCCAGGACTTCTTTGCTTAGGAACTTGCAGGAGTGGGATCTTGGTCATCCTAAATATGGTGAATCACAGCAGTGATGGTCTCTTGTGTCTCTTACTCTGAACCTCTCTTACTCTGTTAGCATGGATATAGAAACATAGCATTTCCACATAATACGTTTCCTAACATTGATGGAAAACGAAAGTCAGAACAAACTAAACATCAAATGAATTCTCTGATGCTATTTTCATCAAAGGAGTCATCTAATAGTGCTTGAATACATAAGATCAGTATGTATTGATAGATAAGATCAATAAACTTCATTTTAAGAGATGAAGAGTATTCCAACACAAGTACTCAATAAATTTAGGATGAGAGGGAATGGCCTCAAGTTCCACCAGAGGAGGTTTAGACTGGACATTAGAAGAAATTTCTTCACTGGAAGGGTTCTCAAACACTGGAATAGGCTGCCCAAGGAGGTGGTTGAATCTCCATCCCCAGAGGTGTTTAAAAGATGCAGGGATGTGGTGATGAGGCACATGGTTTAGCACCAGACCTGTTAGTTAGATATTGGTTGGACTCAGTGATCTGAAAGGACTTTTCCACCAGAAATGATTCAATGGGTCTAATTTCAGCTGTAAGCTGGGTTCCTTGCAGCAAGGTTATCTAAGATTGTTGTTCCAAAGGGTGAGAAGGGAATCTGTGTAGTGTTTCTTGTTCACATTCATCTGCCTTAGTACTCATACATTCTGCAGGAGAAGCAGGAGGTGATACCTAACAAGAACTCCCACAGTCTCAGGCTATAAGCAGCATTTCTGCAAGCAAAGGAGATGCAGGAACTTCACTTTTTTTCTCTGCTCTCCTCCTGTTGCAGTGCAGCTTCACAAGCTAATGTAGTGAGCTTGTGCCATAGGGGTCACACACCATGATAACTTCAGAAGGCTGACACATGGTCAGACAAGGACTTTGCTTGGCAGTCTTTTGTGTTTCATCATATGGCCAGTTCCAATTTGTCCTTTAATAGGGCCCAGTGTTGTTCTCCTCTTCAACCAAGCTATAGATGGATGTTAACAGCCTACGGATTTTCGTTCTGATTTCAGGATCATCATTTCTTCTCAAGTCCATTCTCATCTGTTAGCCTAAAACTAGGAGAGGACAGTGCTTGCACTACTCAGAAAGAGCATAAGGCCATAAAATGTTAGGGCTTTGCCTTTCTGTAATGACTTGTGATGGCTACTGACATACAGAATCACAGAATCAAACAGGTTGGAAGAGACCTCCAGGATCATCAAGTCCAACAGATCACCCAACCCTAACTAATGGACTAGACCATGGCACTAAGTGCCTCTTAGTCCCAGGCTCTTCTTAAACACCTCCAGGGATGCTGACCCCACCACCTCCCTGGGCAGCAGTCGTCAGGTGTAGGATTTGTTGTACCAATGAGGCCCAGGAATATTTTTCCATTTTTCATTAATATGTTTTCTTAGTGGATTTGCTGGAAAAATCTTTTTATTTTCCCTAGTTGTCACTGGGCTCCTGAGTCTAAGCTTGAAGTAGGTCTTGTCTAAGATGCTACCCACATCCAGCAATGAGGGATGCAAGCCTCCAGAGGATAACTTCCGCTTGCAGGTTGTCAAGTTTGAATTTTCAGCCCTTACGAACAACAGGTTTATGCCCCTTGCTTTGCCAACCACAAGCTCTCCTAAATCTTAATTCTACTCCATACTAGCCTGTATCAGGAATACTGTATCCAGCAGGACAAGGGAGATTATTCTTCCCCTGTACTCAGCAGTGGTGAGGCCACATCTTGAGTCCTGTGTCCAGTTCTGGGCTCCTCAATTTAAGAGAGATGTTGAGGTACTGGAATGTGTCCAGAGAAGGACAACGAGGCTGGTGAGAGGTCTGAAGCACAGCCCTATGAGGAGAGGCTGAGGGAGCTGGGGGTGTTTAGCCTGGAGAAGAGGAGGCTCAGGGGTGACCTCATTGCTGTCTACAGCTACCTGAAGGGAGGTTGTAGGCAGGTGGGGGTTGGGCTCTTCTCCAGAACAAGAGGACACAGTCTCAAATTGTGCCAGGGGAGGTACAGACTGGGTGTGAGGAGGAAGTTCTTCACAGAGAGAGAGATTGCCCATTGGAATGTGCTGCCCAGGGAGGTCCACCCACCCACCCTGGAGATGTTCAGCAGAAGCCTGGATGAGGCACTTGGTGCCATGGTCTAGTTGTGATTGGATAGGGCTGGGTGATAGGTTCAACTGGATGGTCTTGGAGGTCTCTTCCAACCTGGCTGATTCTATAATTCTTGTCAGACAAAGTATTTTTCCAGATTGCCTTCCTGCATGGAATTCCCTGATCTTCCCCTCCTTTTCCCCTAGGAGAAAATTTGCCTTGTCTCTGACTCACTGCCACATTTAGCCCCCCTCATGCTCTTGAGTGTCTGTCCCACAGGCGCCAGATTGTTTCCTCATTCCACCCCTTGTTTTGTGAGTCTACCCAGTCTACTCCTTGCACTCAGCCTCTTCTCTCAGAGACCTTCCTATACCTCTTTGAAGATTACCCACCATTAAAAGCCATAATTAACATAAATGATAAAATATGCAGGAGTAGGAGGCAAAGCACATCCTCCTAAGTGCTGTTTCATACCGAATATATATCTCAGTTTTCACGTTTCTCCTGCAAGTCCAAGCAAGCAACTCAGTAAGCTCAAAGTATTTAATATAGCATGTGGTATTCTTTGCCTTGGTTTGCACTATTTGACAACCAGTTTTCAGGTTCATTTATATGACTCCTTCAGTAGTGCCAAGTTCTCTTCAAAACTCAGTAGGCTTCAGTGAAGTATTTTCAGGCATGTGTCTGTGCACGTATGGATGTATACATAAAAATACTGTACATACACACACACACATGATTATCCTTCCTATATGTTAAGGCTTTTAGTATTTCCTTTGGTATTCCTCTAACTGCTGAGGATATTCACAGCTGAAATCCCCCTCCCACACTGACAATAACCAGGCTAGCACAGTCTGGAAGCAAATGAAAGCTGTATTTACAAGCAAAATCTACAATCTATGATGAAATGCAATGAATATGTACAAATAGACACAATTCACAACATTTACAAATATGTACAATCAACAGAAAAGCACAATCAAGCTCCCTTTGCTTCCCCCTCCCCTTGAGGGGATGTGCTTCTTCCCCAAGGGACCTCCCCCACAGCCAGAAGGACTTCCCCCAGAACTCCCTAGTGGAAGGCAGAGAGTCAAGAAGCAAAGAGGCTGTTAGACTTAGCTTGTCAAGGTCAGTATGTGTGCTGTCTTCAGCCAGGAAAGAAGAAGCAGGCAGACAGAAGCTGAGCAAGATGAGACTGAGAGACTTTGTTTTTAGTAGTAGTTCTTAAACATTTCTCTCTTTCCAAAGGAAGTATTTAGAACAATCATGATTTTGCTTCCTTACACCCAATAGTGATTTATTTACATTCTTTCCCTTTCTCTGCTAGAACTTTGTGAATTAAAATTAAAAAGGCAGTCTGAAACCCATCACATCACACCACTGCCAGGGGGAAAAAAAAAAATAAGAAAAAGAAATAATACAGTTTCAGAGAGACTACTGATACCTGTCCAGCAATTAATGTGGTGCCAGGAGGGGGGGCCAGGCTCTTTTTATTGGTGCACAGTAATAAGACAAGGAACGATGGATGCAAACTTGAACATAGAAGGTTTCACCTCAACATGAGGAGAAACTTCTTTAAAATGAGGGTGACAGAGCACTGGAACAGGTTGCCCAGAGAGGTTGTGGAGTCTCCTTCTCTGGAGACTTTCCAAACCCACCTGGATGCATTCCTGTGCAGACTACCCTGAGTGATCCTGCTCTGGCAGGGGAGTTGGACCTGATGATCTCTGGAGGTTCCTTCCAAACTCTAACATTCTGTGATTTGAGAATGAGGAATTATCAGTTAATTGGGATATCTGGTGAGAAGTGGGCAAAGTTGATTGATCGCCTTCACAGAATCAAAGGATGGTAGGGGCTGGAAGATCATCAGACCTAACCCCCCTGCCAGAGCACGATCACCTAAAACACAACACATAGGAACATGTCCAGGTGGACCTTGAGTCTCCAGAGACCTCTCTGGGAGCCTGTTCCAGTGCTCTGCCACCTTCACCAGGAAGAACTTCCTTGTCATGTTTAGATGGAACTTCCTATGCTGAAGTTTATGCTCATTACCTCTTGTCAGGGTTTCATGGCAAAACCTGCAAACTGGACTACAGCTTTCATTCTAGAACCTTTGTTTGTTTGTGGGGGTATTTTTTGTTTGTTTTTATAATCTTTCTTTGGATAAAACCTTCAATTCGTGGACCAAACTCCTCTGTTTCCCTTTGGGTTTTCTGGCAATCTTTATTTATTATTTATTTATGGCAATATATTTTTAAAATTATTTTTAATTTTATTATTTATTTATTATTTATTTCCCTTCCCTTTCTGGCAAACTTTATGAGATGTTCTATAGACTTCAGGGTTTTGTGGTACCTTCACAATACCCAATGCTGTTGTACAGCTTGTCACACATCTTTAAAGGCTTTTGGTAGGATGCTAACTTTGGTTTGCAAGACAGTCCTCAAGGTGGCCAAGGAAGAACTTCCCTTCTTTTTGCTTTCCCTTCTATTGCTCACTCATGCTGTTATGAACCTTTTTTACAGACACAAGACCGTTGTGGTTTAAGCTTTCCTGGAGTCAAAAGCCCAAATGGAACAGATTTAGATTGCCTCCCCTCTCCCTTTTTCCCAGTAGGGGAAAACAAATCTAGGCAGGAGAGAAGAGAGGTAGAATCACAAAAGAAACAGTCTGGAATTGATTAGGAAGTAAAAATGTAAGTTTAACAAAATATATATGCCATCTGAGTAAAAGGGAAGTTGCAAAGGTATCAGGAAAAAAGGGCAAATGAAACAATGAACAAAACCAGTCCCAGATGGCATAGGATTCTCTTGCTGTTAATGTAGATTGTCTTTACATGCAGTCCTTAGGAGTTAGAATGCAGCATGGAGCAGACCTGATCAAGTGGTTACAGCACCAGCAGGAAGCAGCAAAGGGTCTGTCAGGCAGGAGAGGGGCAGGAGCAAGAGGAAGGGACAGGAAGATTGCTCCCCTTAAATAAGCTTGCTGGACAGGAAGGGGGAGTGGAGACTTTGACCCAGGGACCCCTCCCCCTGGAAGGGGGACCAAGTCTCTCTGACCACCTGGGTCAGGTTTCTTTGTCCACCTAGGGGCTAGGTTCTTTTCAGCCCCTCCAGGGATGGGTGTAACCTGACACAAAGACCCATCCCAGCCTTTATAGATCCACTTTATTTTGTCCATTTTTGGTTTTTGCCTCCTCCTGCCTTTGGCATCCATTCCCCAAGTGCTGCACTTGCATAACCCAGCATGAGTTGAGTGGATTCAGCTGAAACTAGATCCTGTTGTACATCTCCTTGCAATCTAAGGCAGAGACTAAGAATCAGGCTGTTGGTTTTGCACCCACGAGCAGTGAACTTACCTTACTTGCAGGCACAAAGTGCAGCTTGCCTTCTTCCTGTGGTTGGTCTCTGGTTTGTAACATTGATGTGCCATATTTTGGGGCTACCTGATAACAGTCACCAGTGTAACTTAAAGTAGCCACAGGCTAGTGAATTTAATGCCCAGTGCTGATGACCCCAAGGGACCAGCCCAGAAGGAAAAGATTGGTTGGACCCTGTGGATGTCCCAAACTACATCACTCCTTACAGTGCCTGCCCCTTACACAGAATCCCAGGAGGGAATCTTTAAAGATTGACTCCTGGGGATTTCTTTATGCCAAAGGCATGGTTTGATGGGCAGCTGAGGTAGGTTTTTCAACTGTACAATACCACTGAAACTGATGAAAAGCAAGTGGAAGAGAGCCAAGCTCAGCCCACAGACTTTAATTGCATTATGACTCAGATAATGCTTCTTGAGGTTAGTTTTTTTTCCCTTCCTCCCCACGCCATCCCCTTGGAAAAAAAAATGTACTCCATGTTTTTAATTATTTACCAAGCCCTAATTGCCTGCATTGGGCCATTTCAAGCTTCACTTAATTCTTGCTTGGATTTTTATTTTGTGTTTTTGGTTTTGTTTGCTGGGCAGGTGTTTAAAGGCATTTTGGCTGTGAGGTGGGGTACATGCAGTGATGAAATTAAAATGGTTTGAGCCTGGCTTCTCTTTTAGAAGATCTTAAACCTGACAATGTCACTTGCAGTGATGCAAAACTTATGTTGGTGTCTTTGTCCTTTGAAAGAGAGAGCTGCCTCTCCCATGTAACAGATTCAAACCAGAGCATCAAGAGTAGGGCTGTCAAATGAGCTAAATAACACTTAGTTCCTCCCCAAAATTAAACATACAGATTTATTTTACCAATAAACATTGAAAACCAACAATGGTTTGTGTCATTCAAGATGTTTCAATAGCACTGAAACCTTTGGTCACTTACATGTGAAAAAGATTTTTAAATGTAAAGGAATTAAATTAAATTTTAATTTTAATTTAAATTTAATTTTAATTTTAATTTCATTTAATTTGATTTAATTTAATTTAAATTTAATTTAAAGATATTCAGTTTAGCTTTACTTGCCATATAAATTCTCCTCCAAAGTAAATAAAATGCTTTCAGTTACAAACATTTAAACCCAATGTTTTGGAAAGCTGGATGAAAATTCTTGTGAACAGACAGTCCTCAAGCTTACACTTTCCTTGATGAATATTTGTTTTCAATTAACTGTCATTTTCTGATGGAAAACAAACAAAAAAAAGAAGTGCAGAATTTTGAACCAGTTCCCAGCTGGGTCCCTTCCTGATCAACGTGCCTCAGAAATATGTGTGAAATGTACATTTTTGTTGAAGCCATCTGGAATTCCAGATTCCCCTTCCTGTTGTCAGCAGCCATCTAGCTGTTGCATTGTGGCAGTTTCAGGCTGATGCCTAGGAAATTTTCCACAGATCTTGAGTTGAAAAGTGATAGAATGTAAACAAATCACCATTGGATGCAAAAGAAAAATAATGACAAGGTCTAAATCATAGAATCACAGAATCATAGAATCATAGAATCAATCAGGGTTGGAAGGGACCACAAGGATCATCCAGTTCCAACCCCCCTGCCATGGGCAGGGACACCTCACACTGGATCAGGCTGGCCAGAGCCTCATCCAGCCTGGCTGCAAACACCTCCAGGGATGGGACCTCAACCACCTCCCTGGACAACCCATTCCAGGCTCTCACCACTCTCATGGGGAAGAGCTTCTTCCTCATATCCAGTCTGAAATCTCCCCACTTCCAGCTTTATTCCATTCCCCCCTATCCTATCACTCCTGATATCCTAAAAAGTCCCTCCCCAGCTTTCTTGTAGCCCCCTTCAGATCCTGGAAGGCCACAAGAAGGTCACCTCAGAGCCTTCTCTTCTCCAGACTGAACAGCCCCAACTCTCTCAGTCTGTCCTCATAGCAGAGCAGCTCCAGCCCTCTGCTCATCCTGGTGGCCCTTCTCTGGACACCTTCCAGCATGTCCAGATCCCTCTTGTAACAGAGGCTCCAGAACTGGATGCAGTACCCCAGGTGGGGTCTCAGCAGAGCTGAGCAGAGGGGGAGAACCACCTCCCTTGACCTGCTGGCCACACTTCTCCTGATGCAGCCCAGGCTCTGGTTGGCTTTCTGGGCTGCAAGTGCTCACTGCTGGCTCCTGTTGAGCTTCTCATCCACCAGCACCCCCAAGTCCCTCTCCTCAGGGCTGCTTTCCAGCCAGTCCCTGCCCAGCCTGGATTTGTGCTTGGGATTGCACAATGATACCATTGGTCTGATAACTAACATAAAGTTAGTTGTATAAACTAACTTTCTCTCCTTTTCTTGGTCTCTTTGCTCCAGCTGCTACTGGCTGGTAATTTTTGCTTGGCTGTTGCTGACCTTGGCTGTGTTCTTGTTGTGGCTAAGTACTAGCAAGATACTCTCTGCTCCTTCTCTTCTCGCTTCTCTTTCCCCTTGTACAGGGGGGAAAGGGAGCAGAGGGTTGAAAACTATTAGTAGCCTCCTGGTTTTGTCCAGGGGGGGTTCTTGTGTTGTTTATAAATTGTAAATATATGTAAATATTGTATATTTTGTACATATCCATCACATTTCATATTTTTAGATGTTAATCTGCTTGTAAAACAGCTTCATTTGCTTTCCATCTGAGCTGGTCTGACAATTTTATTTTGGGGGTTAATTCTCTCAAATCAGTTGGGGTGTAATGGCAACCCACCACGTGAATCCATATCATGACACCTCTTCCATGCAAGTATGGTGGTATCTCCCCATCCATCCCTTAGCACCTTAACAAGTCCTCTGCCTACCATACCTGGACCATTGCTATGGGCCTCCCCCTTCTTTTGTGGAAGTGGTGGCTTTCCTACCTATCCTGCAACAGGATTCTGGCAGGATCTGCTGTTTCTAGATCCTAGACTGCTTTTCCTTGCACAGCTGTTCTAGCTAATGAAACCAAGAGCAGTCAGAACTTTTCCTATGTCCTGTGAAAGGAATGAAGTGAAACCTCACCTCTTTTCCCATGTCCACAAACTGCCACCTTTACCTCCTTGTCTCTTACACACCATTCTGCAGAACTCTCAGCTTTCCCCCTTGGCCACACCATGACCAAGCTTATTTGAGGATTCATTTACTAGATGCTGCATGCCAGGGATTTTCATGGATATGAGTCACCAGAAAACCCTGTAGTTACTGGGTCTGTGATTTCTCAGCAATGAGTACATGGCCTGGAACAGAAGGAGAAGTCTTGAAGCACATCCAACTCTTTTGATGTAGGCTCAGATTTTGAACTGCTAATCACACTGGTTCTCTCATCTTGGACAAACTCGTTTATCTATTAGTAGTAATCACATCCGATAGAGGTTGGTTTGTTTGTTTTTCCTTCTTATGTAATTTCTCTCTTCTGAGACTATCAGGGGAAAGAGACAGTTGCGCTGGGGCAGTTGCTATGTTAAATATTGCCAGTCTGCCCCAGCAGCTGCACATCAGTGGTGGACAGGTAATGGTTTTGTTAACTCCCTGCCATTGAAGAGTGAGTCATGTCAAGAACATTTCTGTCTCTACCATTTGGTGATCAGTGGAGGTGTACTGGGAGGTGGTAGAAAGAGAGTAGAGCAGTCTCATTTTACAATGAAGAAGTTATGTGACATCCTGCTAGTATTAAACTCTAGAATAACAAAAGAGATCCTTTTAAGGATAGAGTTGTCCAAATCATAGAATTGTCAGGGTTGGAAGAGGCCTCAAGGATCATTCAGTTCCAATCACCCTGCCATGGGCAAGGACACCTCACACTAGATCAGGCTGCTCAGAGTTCCATCCAGCCTGGCCTAAAAACCTCCAGGGATGAGGCTTCCACCACCTCCCTGGGCAATCTGTTCTGGTGTCTCACCACCCTCATGGGAAAAAATCTCTTCCTAACATCCAATCTAAATCTCCCCATTTCTAGTTTTGCTCCATTCCCCCTGATCCTATCACTCCCTGACACACTACAAAGTCTCTCCCCAGCTTTCTTATAGTCTGCTTCAGATACTGGAAGGCCACAATAAGTACATAAAGATATGTATATATATATATATATAGGTATAGATACAGATATAGATGATATAGATATATAGATAATACATATAGAGATAAGAGATAGAGATAGAGATGGAGACAGAGATAGAGATAGAGATAGAGATAGAGATAGAGATAGAGATAGAGATAGAGATAGAGATAGAGATGATAGAGATAGAGATAGAGATAGAGATAGAGACAGAGATAGAGATAGAGATAGAGATAGAGATAGAGATAGAGATGATAGAGATAGAGATAGAGATGATAGAGATTAGATAGATAGATAGATAGATAGATAGATAGATAGATAGATAGATAGATAGATAGATAGATAACACCTCCCTGGAGGTGTTTGAGGTCAAATATCTATATCTGTATCTGTATCTGTATCTCTATCTCTATCTCTATCTGTATCTCTATCTCTATATCTCTATCTCTATCTCTATATCTATATCTATCTGTATCTAGATCATCTCTATCTATATCTGTATCTATATGTATATCTCTATACCTATACCTGTATCTGTATCTGTATCTCTATCTCTATCTCTGTATTAGTATCTATCTCTATATCTATATCTGTATCAGTACCTCTATCTGTATCTCTACCTCTATCTCTATCTCTGTATCAGTATCTATATCTGTATCTGTATCTATATCTATTTTATATAAACATATGCAAAATCATAGGTGGGGTAGATTGCACTCCAAAAGACTAATGGTTCAACCCAAAGAACACCTTGGCACCTGCCCCATGTTTCTGGGAGTGCTCCCAAGCACCTGAAGCCACATCTCATGACAGACAAGCCAGTGCCCTGAAGTGACATTTTGTGCTTCAGAGGATCATATTCCCAAGGATATTTTGTTATGATATCAAGACTCTCCAGTGTTTATTTTTTTCTGGTCAAAAGTACCAAAATCATCCATGTGTAGCTCTCCAGCAGATCCTGGTTTGGATCTGGTGAATCCATGTGGGCTATCTCCTCAAGACTGTTCTGAGTGGACAGTCTCAGAGCCAGATCAGCTACCTATGCAGACAGCAAATCTGTCAGTGAAGCCCCAAATCCAGCTGAGAACTGCTTTCCTTGAGTATATGACAGGTATATGACAGATGGTCTGGAGGCCATCATAGAATCATACAATCAGTAAGGTCATTAAAGACCTTCAAGATCATTAAGTCCAACCATTAACCCAGCAGTGCCAGGTCCACCACTAAACCACGTCCCTCAGCATCACACCTAGATGTTATTTTGAATATTTCTGGGGGCAATGATTTCTCTGCTCTTGTGGGCAGCCTCTTCCAGGGCTTGACAAGCCTTACAGTGAAGAAATATTTCCTAAAGTCCAACCTAAACCTCCTGTGGCACAGCTTGAGACTGTTTCCTCTGGACATGTCACTTATTACTTGGGAGAAGAGACTGACCCCCACCTGGCTCCAACCTCCTTTCAGGGAGTTGTAGAGTGAGGAGGTCTCCCCTCAGCCTCATTTTCTCTGGGCTAAGCAACCCCAGGTCCCTCAGCTGCTCCTCTCAAGACCTGTTCTCTAACCCTTTCAGCAGCTTTGTTGCCTTTCCTTGGATGCAAGTTCACTTAGATAAATTCACTTAGGCTGTCCACAAATTGCCTCCAAAATCACCATGTGGAAAGGTAGTTCTGAAAGACTTGCTTGTCCACAGGCCTCTTCCAATCACCTGAGAGTACTGTAATGACAGAATTCATCTTAGGCAGCTGAATCTCTTGTAGCAAACGTTCTGGACACACCTTCTGACAGCCCAGGATACTTGTGCTGGAAGGTGTCCAGAGAAGGGCCATGAGGATGAGCAGAGGGCTGCAGCTGCTCTGCTATGGAGACAGACTGAGAGAGTTGGGGGTGTTCAGTCTGGAGAGGAGAAGGCTCCCAGGAGACCTTCTTGTGGCCTTCCAGGATCTGAAGGGGGCTACAAGAAAGCTGGGGAGGGACTTTTTAGGGTGTCAGAGAGTGATAGGACTGGGGGGAGCGAAACAAAACTAGAAATGGGGAGATTCAGATTGGATGTCAGGAAGAAATTCTTCCCCATGAGGGTGGTGAGACTCTGGCACAAGTTGCCCAGAGAGGTGGTGGAAGCCTCATCCCTGGAGGCTTTTGCAACCAGGCTGGAGGTGGCTGTGAGCAACCTGCTGTAGTGTGAGGTGTCCCTGCCCATGGCAGGGGGGTTGGAACTGGATGATCCTTGAGGTCCCTTCCCACCCTAACAATTCTATGATTCTATGATTCTTCCCCCTCCTTGAAGGTGTTGAAGGCCAGGCTGGATAAAGCCTTGAGAACCTGGTCTAGTGTGAGGTGTCCCTGCCCATGGCAGGGAGTGGTTGGAACTAGATGACCTTTAAGGTCCTTTCTGATCCAAACGGTTCTATGATGCTTTTTAAACTGTAGGTGATCCAAAAGGCAATAATACTGAATACCCTGGATGTAAGGAAATAATTCTCTCTTAAGTCAGAAATATCCCAAAACCATTACATACAGTAAATACACTCCTGAAAATCCCAGGATGTGCAAAATTTCCCCCTTGCACTCTTCCTAGAGTGGCTGCTAATCAGATGAGGGGGAATAGAAATGAATGTAAAGCACACTTAGGCTTGGCTCCCTGCCATCATTTGGTAATGGCTGCCCCTTATGGTAAAAATACTAAAAAAAAAACAAACACAAAAAAAAAAAAACCCAAACCCCAAACCCAACAACAAAACAAAACAAACGAAAAACCAAGAGGTGAAGGCAATATGAGGGGGCAAAGTCATAGAATCACAGAATGTTAGGGGTTGGAAGGGACCTCTGGAGATCATGGAGGCTGACCTCCCCTGCCAAAACAGGATCACCTAAGGCAGGCTACATTCATCAGGGCTGAAACCAGCAGGAGATGCAAAAATGGAAGGGACAATGGTATTTCCCTTACCATTCTGTTATCACCTGGACAAAGGCCATGATGGAAGAGTCTGATTTTCTTTGTGTGTACTTTTACCCTCTGCATAACATTTGTTGCATCCTTTCTTCTTAGGTTCATCTGCTGTAACATCTTTCAGAAGCTGTGAGACCTTTGTTTATGTTCTGTGTGACTGCTGCCTGCTGCAGTGTGCTTCCATGAGGACATGTAGCTGCTCGGTGCTTGGCACTGGCTTTCCCTTGAATTTATTTGCCTTAAAATCTATTCACAGCAGAGGCAAACCCCAGAAACTGGCATTCAGATTCTCAGCAGGTCAGAACTGATTTTCATTTTCTTTTTATAGAACTGGGTAAAGTCTTGTTTGCAATTCAGTAACTTCTAATCTCTTTGGTTGTTTCTTTCTTTTTCTTGTTTAGGGTTGTTTTTTTTTTTTTGGTTGGTTGGTTTGGTTTGGTTTTTGTTTCATTTTGGAGTTTTTTATTATTATATTTTAATTTTTGTTTGTATTATATTTTAATTTTTGTTTGTTTAAATTTCTTTAACTCTTTTTAAAGGGACTTGCTGATTTAAAGGTAAAATAATGATATGGCAATTGCAGCTGGTTTTGGCACCTAAGGCAGAGTTGAATGTTCCAAAGTCAAAGAACAGACAGGAATCTTGGAGGGATTGTTTTGCCCTGTTTTGTTTGCTTCGCTTTGGTTTTTTTTTCCTACAATGTCCTCCCACTTTCAGAGCAGTATTTGAATATTCACACTGCAGACTGGAGTGGGCAGATAAAACAGCCCAGTGTGGCAAGGTTTTGATTTCAGAGGGAAGTGGATCATTGGGGTGGTGCAGGTCTGGCCCTTACATTTAGTTTGAGGTAATCAAATAAAACCTTATTTCCTTTTATGATTGTTTTTAAACCTCTGCCTGCAACGTATATCAAAGAGATGTTAAAAACATCTAGACCTGTCTTTCTCCTATTTTGAGTTAATTAAGGCAATTTTAAATCCTGTATAGAAGATAAAGCTAAAATACACATACAGCAGTATACATCATGGGGCAAGTAACTTCTCATCCAGACCACATTGCTTTTGCACATAAGTGTTTCAGTCATCACCATTTACACCACAGATACAGAACACACCCAATTTGCTTAGGGAAATTTGACCTGGCTTTTAAATTTTTTTTCTGCATTTGTGCAAGTGTCTTGGTTTTGATTTGTATTTCCTGGGTTTTGGTTTGGTTTTTTTTTGTTTTGTTTTGTGTGGGTTTTGTGTGGTTTTTTGTTGCTGTTGTTTGTTTGGGGTTTTGTTTGTTTGGTTTTTGGGGGGTTTTTGGTCAGACTGTGAAGAAACTTTGGTGTTATCTCTCTGTTTCAGAAAGCTTGCATTCCAGCTGTTTATTATGCCTGTGCTTAAAAAAAAAAAAGGCACAAAAACGTTTTAATTTGCAGCACTTTCATCTGAAAAACAAAGCAAAACTAGTATTCCAGTAGTGCTGCAATTTTTTTATTCCCTTTATTTGTGTAGAACAGACAACACTGCTGCTAAAATTGTTAACTTTCTTTTAATTTCTTTGTTCAATAGTCAATGACTTTTCACCAAGGAACTGTGAAATCAGCCGTTATCTACTAAAAGCTCCTAAACTTTGTTATTTATGTTGCTTCTATTTTTAACTCTAACCCCTTATTCCAGACACACAAAAAGATTCCAGATGCATTTATTTTCAGTCAGTTAATTATCCCCAGAGATCAGATGTTTGGCTGATTCATAGAGAAACTTACAGCCTTGCTCACGGTCGTGGTTTTTCCAGCAGGAACTAGCTTCCAGATTTCACCTTCTTTCCTCTTGTGATCTGATTCTCATTACAAGGGCTTCATCTCACTTCAGTCTTATGTGACTGCAAGATTTTAACTGTAGGTAAGGTCTGGAATATATTTTTTAATATATATATATATATACACATTAATGTATATATCTGTGTATTTTATCTATGAATACAGAGAGACATTTCTATAAAAATACCTTTTGGACTCGATTTCTCTGTAGAAATCTTGAATATTACCTTTGTTATTAAGTTACTATTGGTTCAATATTAATCTAATTAATATTAAACTAAATTATTGCCTTTAATATTTACCTTTCCTTTTAAGGTGAGATATTACAAAGGCACTGTGGTCCTGCCACAATCTTTTCTCAGTTAACTCATTTTAGCAAAGGGCACTGCGATCCTATTTGCAGTAGCACCTGGAAGTGCATAGCTGGCAAAATAAGAGTTTGATAGTCCATTCCCCAAGAAACTGCAGTTTCTCAACCGATTCATAGTTTTTCCATACTCTTTTCCAATTTTGCCAAAGCTGGCATTATGCTCTTGTTTGAAGGTAAACCAGCGCTGCGTCCTGGTCAAAGGAAATCTGGGGGGGAAGTGGCTTGTGAGAAGATCATTGTCTGCATCAAAGGGATTTAGGAATGTCCTCTGATCAGACCCATTCTTAAACATGAGTTTTTCAAAGTGGTCGTCTGCAAAGGGGCATTTGATTACCCGAAAAATTCAGTGCTTTGTTCTCAGCTTGTACAACACCAGCGACTAAGCAGGAAAGCAACGTGAAGGCTCTGGAGGAGCAAAATCCACAGCAAGGCACATTCGTTCCCTCCCACGTGGACGAAATGGGATTAATTTCCTTAGAACCTCACAGAGTAATCCCTAAGCATCACTGCTGTAATGGCTATGTGTTTGGGTCTTGCTTTTTGTCTTATCTCACTTGCTAAATACTCTGATCTATCAGTACCCCAGAATTATTTGTATTCTGCAGAATTCTTCCCAGTACTGTGCAGGTCTGCAAATTGCTTTAACAGAGTTTCACAGGAGGCTCGTGGGTTTTTGTTTTTGTTTGTTTGGTTGGTTTTTTTCTTTCTTTCTTTCTTTCTTTCTTTTTTTTTTTTTTTTTTTTTTTTTTTGTTCTTTTTGGGGTTTTCCCCCAAAATATACCCAAACTGCAACAGACTCTTCAAGACTTCATCAGAACCACGAGTTAATTGCAGGCATATTATTGTTAATAATTGATAGGGAGCACACTTGGAACATCTCAGTCTTCTGTAGGCGGCATAAACAGCTTTTGGTCTAGTGATTTTCATATGCAGAAACTCTTACATTAAGTAAGGGGTGGAGTGCTTCGTGGCAGCTTTGCATTTGTTGTAACAAGAAAAAGACACATGAGCTCCCTCTCTCTCGGACACTCAACATCAGCCCTGTAAATGCTACTGGTGTTTCTTTCTCCCTACAAAGCAATTTTTTTTTTCCTTGTACTTTTTTCAGTACAAAGGGGGGCGGGAAAGTAAATTAAAAACAGCAGTGTGTCCAGTTCCCAGAGAGTCTCAGAGCTTCTTCTTTGGAGAGGTAGCTCAAATCAAGCAAATCATAACTTTAGCAGGCTCACTCTGGGCTAAAAAAAAAAAAAAGAAAAAAGGCTTTTTGACTTTCATGCATAGAAGATACTCCTGCTCACTGCAGGGGGCTGGACACAATGACCTTTGAGGGTTCTTTCCAACTTTCTATGACTCTGTGATATAAAAATCCTCTTTTCAGAGGATGGTGCTTGCTCACCTCTTTCACGCCAGCAATTGGCAAACCTCTGTGAGATTTCTGCTGGCAGTAAAATCTGGTTCATCTCTGAATTGAGTGGATGATCATCTGATGCCTCCCCAACTTATGTAACCATCCTTGCTTCCTCCTTTCTGTCCTCATCTTGAGTCCTTCCCTGGATCCCACCCACTTTTCTCCTTTCAGCTCTGTTCCCTCCTGCCCAACCCTTCCTGCCATGACCTACAGATCTTTTGTGTCATGAGGAAAACTCTGCTTGCTAGCCACATTGTCATTAGCTGACTTTCTTGCCCCCTGTAGAAATTAAGCCTAGGAGGATCTTCCCTCTCCTGTCAGTGGAGACTTTGCTTTTTACTTATTTTTCACATTATTTTATCCAGGACATTCATCACAATCATGCTTTTGTGGGCTTCATCCAAAACAATACAGTCCAAGAGTTTCAGAATTTCAGCATGGATCTTCATAAAGGAGTCAGAAAGTTGCATGCCAGGGACTATGTTGTTTTTCTTTTTCTTTTTGTTTTGTTTTGTTTTGTTTAAAATGGTAACAGTAGCATTTTGCCCTCCCTACTTATACATAAATATTTTTCCTCCAGTAGAGCTTTTTTCACACTCAGACAAATTAATTCTTTGTGACACAAGGTGGGTATGTTGGTTTTTTTTTTTTTTTTATTTATTATTTTATGCTCTTTCTCGCCCCATGGGGAGATGAGCTTCCTTTGGTAGCATTTCTGATGCCTTTTATTCTGTGTCACTGAAGGGAAAAAGTATGTATCTACTGATGGGCATCAGTCAAAAAATTACTTTTTTTTTCCAACCTAAAATGGAGGCAATTTGACATCTGTGGATTCGTATACCCAGATGAGAAAGCCAAATATTAAATTAACGTATTAACAATGTTTATAGTTTTATTACCCTGTAATTATATCATACCTTCTGATTGTTTTTCTTTTCATCCCAGTCTATAAAATGTAGCTGCCTGAACCTGTTTTGAATGTCTGCACTTCTAGTGTTAGACCAAGTGATGTTTTGCCAGGTTCAGTGGAAGAAAAGGCAGTTGTGGGGATGGAATTGTTACTCTGGAGAGTTTCAATGCCTGCCAGCCATCAGAAGGTGAACCAGAGACAGCTGGAGACTCGGTCTGGGCCAGTAGCTATGTTTGGCATCCTTTCTGCCAAGCTGAGTGGAAGGAGTAATTAAATGCAACCTTGAGTATCAGTGGCTGGAAAGTTACAGCAAGGCTGAGCTGAGCACTTTCAGGGATTCAACTGCTACTAGTTGCAAAAACACAGGGAAGAGGGAAATGCTTGTCAGTTAAGCTGCCCAGGGAAATGGTGGAGTGACCATCCCTGGAGGGGTTTAAAAACTGTGTAGACATGGCTCTTTGGGCCATGGTCTAATGGCCATGGTGGTATTGGGTTGACAGTTGGACTTGATGCTCGTAGAGGGCTTTTGCAGACAAAATGATTCTGTGATTTCATGATAAGCTAGGAAAGAAACCAGCTGTGAGTATGGTCCTCTTGAATGCAAAGCCTTCCAAGCACACTGTTGGCTAAAACTTAATTGCTGTTGTTAATGTCTGTTAGATGGTAAGGAAAAAAACCCAACAACCTTTGTATATATCTCTATATTTCTATTAAATAAATATCCAGAAAGCTTAAAATCAGTCATATTATCAGCTCCTTCCTAACTGCAGTAACTCTACAAAAGACAGCATATTGGCTAATCACTGAAGCCCAGGATGGAACATCATCATTACTTGATGTTCTTCTGATAGTTTGATGACACACCACAGCTGGTCTTGGCTTTGTTCACGCTTGTGATGCAATGGCTGTTTTGTCTAAACCTCTACTTTCATCCAGTAGAAGATCTTCTATTTCACCTATTGACAATTTATTAATTTTCAGTGCTAACATACATTCTATTTTTATTTCATGACTGAATCCAAATGTCAATAAATATGAAAACAGAGGTTATGCACCGATTGCATTGGACCACTCTCACTGGCAGTCCAAGTTTTCTTCTGCTGATTTTGGGCAGCAGCTTCTGCAATGCATGTCCCAAGGAGACATGTGATGGAAAGCAATCCACATAATTTCACAGAAATAAGGCGGCATTTGGCCATTGTTACATCTGCCTGCTGCAGATGTCCACGGGGTGGAAAATGGGAGGGTTTTGGCACCAAGGCAACTGTGTGGTAATTTTTGGGAGGAGTACAAAACAATATTTTCAGATGACAACACAGGGCAGTTGGTCCAATGAAATAATAGAGAGATGCCTTGGGAAGAAATGCTGCAAGGCTTGTAATGATTACTTGTAAGCAAGGTTTAGGTTTTATATTCCACCTGACAACCTCTGAAGTTTTTATGGGTAGGTCTTGTTACTGATGCTGCACAGTTTATAGTAAAGGTACAAAAGCATTGTTCCACCAACATAGAGTGGACTCCAGTGAGGACAACTGCCTCCATGTGGGGAGTTACACAGAGCTAGAAGAGAAGTATCTCAGTTCTGGTTGAACAAGGATGACAATCCTGCAAGTCAAGGCTACCTGGATTTTTTGGTTGAACATAATATTAGAAATAATTAGAAACTTATCTTGGGTCCAGAGAAGGTCTTATGAAAAGCAGGAAGTGGCTAAGGCAAATGGTGGTGTTTAGCCTGGAGAAAAGGAGGCTGAGAGGAGATCTTCTGGCCCTCTACAGCTCCCTGAAAGGAGATTGGAGGAAAGTAGGGATTGGTCTCTTCTCCCAAGCAACAAGAAGTAAGGCAAGAGGATTCAGCCTCAAGTTGCATCAGGGGAGGTTTAGGAAAGATTACTAGGAAAGATATTAAGAAAGATTTCTTTGTGGAAAGGGTTGTCAAGCCCTGGAACAGGTTGCCCAGTAAAGTGGTTGAATCATCATCCCTGGAGGTCTTTAAAAGGCACAGAGATATTTAACACCAGACTTGGTAGCATTAGAGAAAAATTGGGCTCAATAATCTTAAAAGTCTCTTCCAACCAAAATAATTCTATGATCTTGTGATTCTAAATCCAGTGGTGGGAACTACAGAAAAACATGCAATCAGATAAATTTTCTCTTCCTCAGCCTCATGTTTTCCACCCTAGTTCTTCTGCTTGTGTCCCTGAAACCACTTCATCATCAATTGACTTCCATTTTAAAGGAGCCTGTGGCTCAGTTTAGTGGAGAATGGGACAGAGCTTTAGCTAATGACTGGAGAGGGATATTTTTCTGGCATATTCCCATAAACCCGAACTTCTGATGCTTAGCTGTGAGAGCACTGCCCCAGATTGTCAGCTTTGGCTTATTGTAGATCAGAGAGCTCATCCTCACCATGTTGGATGTATAACTGTCACCTCCAGCTCTAGCAGCTAAGCAGAGCATATTTCCTGGTGTAAAAGACTCACTTGGAATTCAACAATGGCAGAAAACAAACACTAAGCATAGGACAAAACTTTTGCTGAGCGACTTGGCTGTGGGTGTAGAAGGGTGGTCAGGAAGGAGGGTCCATAAGCTGAGGTATAAACTGGCAGGGATAAGAGATCACATTTTTCCCTTTCCTGTGCCCCCTATTCTCCTGATACTCTGTTGGAAGCTCTCTGTCTTGGACACAACACAGAGCAGTATGGAGATGTGTGTAGCTATTTGTTGTCTGCTGAAGACTCAGCTCTGGCTTTCCACGTACAGCAGAGTCGAGAAGATCTTAAGGTAAAATTTCCACTGCTACCTGTGGGAATTTTACCAGGGGAAACAGTACAGGTCTGGACCCAGCATGTGAGATTGGCCTGTGTTTGCCAGGGGTTTTGTTGACACTGAAGTTCCTGAAGAGAGATAACCATTATGATGGCCAATTGATACTTAACAGTGTCCTGTCTGGGCTTGCCTGGATGTATGATTCACTTCAAATGCTTTTTGCTTTGAGTCAGTCGTATGGCTTCTGGCGCTGGAATTTTTAGCAGAGACAGACACTTGCTGATTTTGAAATCTCTTGGATGTGCAAGCAATGCAATAATTTTTTTGGGGGCGCAAGCACAGCCTTGGCTTTCTGTGGTGGTGCAAATTTGGCACAGTCTTCCTCGAGGTCTTTGTCTTCATCCTTTGATCCTGTGTGTAATTGACTTGAGATCAATTGAGATTAAATGATGCAGCTCAGGGCTGTATCTCAGGAGAAGACTGCTACTTTGGCACCCCTAGCCTTCTTCTGACTGTGCTCTAGTCATTATTGTGGAATTTCCTCTCTTTCCTCTCTTATACATGTAATTCTTGGCCCCAGATCCAGGGAGTTATCTTTATTTGCTCCCATTGGATTATCAAATGCTTGGAGAAATGTATGTGGTAAGGGATTTGGGTCCCCAAGACTTGAGATCCTCATACTAAGATAGCTACATTGCATTGCCAGTCAGGACAACCTGACAGCTGCCAAGCAATGTGACTGATGTACCATTAGTTCACAGGCTCAAAGGATGTTAGGGTTTGGAAGGGACCTCCAAAGATCTTCCAGTCCAACCCCCCTGCCAGAGCAGGACCATAGAATCCAGCACAGGTCACACAGGAACACATCCAGATGGGGCTTGAAAGTCTCCAGAGA
Organism: Indicator indicator; assembly: GCF_027791375.1. Taxonomy (NCBI): domain Eukaryota; kingdom Metazoa; phylum Chordata; class Aves; order Piciformes; family Indicatoridae; genus Indicator; species Indicator indicator. Next base: position 82,298,091 of record NC_072053.1, read on the forward strand.
AGGAGACTCCACAACCTCTCTGGGCAGCCTGCTCCAGTGCTCTGTGACTCTCACAGTGACCCTCACAGTTCTGATTTTCAAAGCACTGGATTTAGAGAGGTTCCTTCCCTGAAAATTAAACAGTCATAAGAGAATAATGTGGGCAGATTTCACTAAGTATCTGGGGTATGATCCATTCTGGTTGATCTTTGACCTACTTTTACTGTTGCCATGATATAAAAAAGATAATATGTTGTGAGTATAAGCAGGGGAGATCTCCCGTCTATTCCTTTGCCTTTCCAGCAAGTGCTTGTGTCCTTTTCCCCCCATATATTCAGCAATTTTATCCTATGTCAAAGTTTGGAATGATTGCTCATTTAGTAGATTGGTTTGCAGGACTGTAGGAATAAATTACTTACTGTTGGACCTAATATATTTAGGGCAAGAAGAGGGTGTGTTGTTTAGATATGAATTGTGTAAGTAAGAGAGAGTATTGTTCTGGTATTCTCCTTTTTTTCCCCCAAAACCTAAAAAAACCCACCCAAGTTTCAAACATGATTATGTATGAAAATGAATGGATGAATTGGCATGAATGAAATACAGTACTTATGAACTCATTATGCATGATTTTTATTGCCATCAAATGTTAAAAAAAAATAATGTCACCTCCATGTCAGCTTCTGTGTTTTTTTTTTTTCAAATCTCAGAAAGTGCTTTGTAGTAAAATCTGCTCTCTGGTAAAACAAGCAAGAAAGGATTTTCCATTTCAATTCTTATATTCAGAATGAAGCTCTAGACCTTGGACTTTGAAAATGGTTGGAAATTGTTTTGTTTTGTTTTGTTTTTATTCATGCAGAATATCCACTTGAAACTAGTAAGGTTTCTGGTGACTGGGGATTGTCCACAGATGTGTATAATCTGGCAGGACTGAAACTACAGAGTGTACCAGTTGGAAAACAAAACAAAACTGGTTGGAAAGAGCTTGCCCTACATGGAAGGAAGAGGAATTTTTACAGCCATTAACTTAACTACATATACATATATATATTTAAAATAATATAGTGTAATATACTATAGTACAGTATAATATAGTGTAATATAGTATAGTATAGTATAATATAGTGTAATATAGTATAGTATAGTATAATATAGTGTGATAAAATGCAATATAGTGTAATACAGTGTAATATAGTATAGTATAGCATAGATTACTATAATATGGTATAATATAGTATAAAAAATATACAATTAAATTAAATTAAATTAAAAAATAAAATAAAATAAAATTTAATAAAATAAAAATATATAATATAAATATAATATAATATAATATAATATAATATAATATAATGTAATATAATATAATATAATATAATATATTATAATATAATATAATATAATATAATATAATATAATATAATATAATATAATATAATATAATATAATATAATATAATATAATATAATATAATATAATATAATATAATATAATGTAATGTAATATAATATAATATAATATAATATAATATAATATAATATAATATAATATAATATAATATAATATAATATAATATAATATAATGTAATATAATATAATATAATATAATATAATATGATATAATATAATATAATATAAGTAGATGGAACTACATGATCCTTATGGTCCCTTCCAACCCTGGCTGATTCTGTGATTCTATCATATAACATAATATATATTTATATAAAAATATGTATCATAAACATAAAAAAATAAGATAAATATAGAGAGAATAAATATATTTAAATAAATAAAAATAGATTGATAACTATTTTAGATTTTTTTTAAGTGGAGGCTAAAGAGGGAAATAACCACAAAACAAAGCTTATTATTAATCTTTAAGGGGAGATGATTACATGACTTTGGACCCACAGCTGCTTTAATCCTTACACTGAAAGCCTCAGAAGGGAAAAGCTTTAGGAATATTTCCTATTCATTTTGTTCTAATTGATTTTTGTTTCACTGGTTTGTTAAAACAAAGAGGATGAGCAAAGAGAATTTCTCCTTGAGAGATGCTAAAATACACAAGAATGTTTTCTTCATGCATTCACATCCGGAGCTCAAACCAACTGAAGCCCGTGGCAAGGTTCACATTTTCTTCAATAATTTTCCTCAGATTCATCACTGGAGCACAGATTTGCATTTTAGAAATGTGGTAACCCATACAAATGGATCCCAGATCGTACTGCTCTGACCCCAGTGGTCCTCATCACATCTCCAGAATCTCCCCAAAGAAAAAAGGTTCCAGATGCAGTGAAAGACACAGAAAGCTGAAAGTTCCTACAAGAGCCTGGTCTTGTCTAAATTACTCTCATAAACTCTCATAAATCTCTGTGCTAGGTAGACAAAGCACTGTCTTGGGAAGTCTGGGTGACTTCCATCAGGACATTTTTTCCCCCTATATTTTATCCAATTTTGGAGGGGTTGTTTGTTTGATTTTTGTGGGTTTTGGTTGGTTGGCTGGTTCTGTTTGTTTTTTTTTTTCTTTGTGTGTGTGGGTTGGTTTTTTTTTCCCTTGCAGCTAATTAATCACAGAATCACACAGAATCACAAAATTAACCAGGATAGAAAAGACCTTCAAGATCATCCAGTCCAACCTATCACCCAACACCATCTAATCAACTAAACCATGGCACCAAGTGCCTCATCCAGTCTTATTTTAAACACTTCAGGGACAGTGACTCCACCACCTCCCCAGGCAGCACATTCCAATGGCCAATCTCTGCTTTCTGTGAAGAATTTCTTCCTAACACCCACCCTAAACCTCCCCTGGCACAGCTTGAAACTCTATCTTCTCTGCCACTGGTTGCCTGGGAGAAGTCAATCTCTTCTTTCCTGGGCATGGAGTGATCAACTGACCACTTCATTAATAGGTTGTTTTGTTTGGTTTTGGTTTTGGTTCTGCTTTTGGTTTTGTTTTTGTTTTGTTTATTGGTTTTGGTTTTGTTTTGTTTTGTTTTACATGAACTCCCTTCTCTGTCATTTTTACGAGCAAGTCAAACACAGCCGCTCACCTCACTTTTGTACTCTACAGATCATGTTTCCCCAGACTGTTCCCCATTCTTATTTCCTGACTGGTTTGGATTTAATCACAGAATCACAAAGTTACCTAACACCACCACATCAACCAGACTATGGCATTAAGTGTCTTTGAAAGCCAGATCCAAGAAAGGATGCAGCACTCACACTGTAATGAATGTTAGAATAATTAGCTCCCAAGTCTGCTAGATCCCACTCCTCTGAACAACATCCCAGGATAAATTCCTTATCATTGTTCTTTCCAGGGAGCTTATGCTGTGCCCTATCTCTTCCAGTTTTACTGAACAGATGCATAGGATGTTGCTTTATTTCAACCAAATCTGACAGAAGGGTGCATGAGGATCCATAGTTTTCACACATTTTGTGAAAAATCAATGGCTGGGTAGGTAAGAGAGGGCTCAGCTACCCTGCCAGAGATACCTGACTGGTTGGAGGGTTGGGGCACATACCTCCTGTCCACTCTGACATTACAGATCTGGCATGCAGGGCAGAAAAGGAAGCATGAAGTGGGGGGGAGGGGGGCTTTAAAAATAGGGGAGTGTACTGCAAGTATTTTTTGCAGGGGGAGGAAGATGCAACTTGGGAGGGAGTAGCTGCAGCTGTTGTTCTGGAAGAAGATAAATACAATTTCACATTTTATTAGTTCCACCATCAGCAGCAATTTGGATGGGATTTTGTTGTTGGTGGTGTTGTTCTGATCTGGTTTTGCTTGTGGATTTGTTTGTTTGTTATCACAAGCTTTGACCTGCTGTCTAACTTTCAGATTGTCATGCACTGTAATCCCTATATTATTTCCTTTGTTATACTGCTGGTCTGCCTGGTGGTTTATGTCTTCTTCCTAAGTGCAATTTGCACTTCAAAAAAAAATATTCTCACCATAGAAAAACAAAACAAAACAAAACAAAACAAAAACAGAACAAAAACAGAACAAAACAACAAACAAACAAAAACAAACAAACAAACAAACCCTATTTGGGGGGTTTAAAGCAGATACTGAAATACAGCATTTAGGTGCACATGCTGGGAAGCAGTAGTGACTGTACGCTCTAGGGCAGAAAAGAAAAATTTTCTTCCTACACCTCAACTTCATCATACTTATTCCTGGAGTGACAGCCAGACATCCTTTTAGTAGCTTGAATTTACTTTGGCCACATGTTTTACAAAGTTTGTACCTAAATATTTTACACATACCATTTGTTACTCACCCCAAAACCTCTTGACTGACATGGATAGATCAGTCTACCAGGGCTCCTGGTGCCCTTAGAAATGGAACAAACTGAGCAGGAATATCCTCACTACTGCTACAAGGGTCCCCTTTAATTCCATGGTTAACCATCCACTCAGTATGATGGTGAAAAGAGTTTTTATTCTGCTGCCTGGTGGAGGAACATGTTGTTTGGATAGAGGATTTCAGCCTGCAGAACCCAGTACTTCCCAAGAAGTAAGGATAATTCAAGTGCTGACATCAAAAAAAAACAAGAAGAGAGTATGAAGTAGGCAAAAGTCAAACTATTGCAATAATTTCATATTTTAGTTGTTTAGGTTGGGTAAAATTAACTTCTGGTTCTTATTGTCTGTCTTCTTCTTTCTTTTTCAGCTCTTACCAATCTGGTGCTGTTCTCGTAGTTCAGAGAAATTGTAGTAAGACAAACATGACAAATCCCAACTGTAAATGTCAGCATGTGAAAATACTGCATGCAGCTGCAGTATTTGCATTTACAGTGCTTACAAAATATGCCAGAGCAGACAAAAAGCTGCACAGTTTTTCTATTCATGGCTTAATTTTGGTATCATAACAGAATGGTTATTTGGTTGGGTTGGTTTTCCATTTTGGTATTTTTTTGTTTGTTTGATTAGGGGGGTTGTTTGGGGTTTTTTTTTGGGGGGGAGGTTTGGTTGCTTGTGGATTTTTTTGGTTGGTTGGGTTGGGGTTTTTGTTTGCTTGTTGGTTTTGTTTGTTTGCTTCTTGTTTTTGTTTGCTTGTTTTTGTTGGTTGGTTGGTTTGGTTTAGTTTGTTTGGGTCCTTTTTTAGTGAGCTCAGTTGTTAAAAATTACAGATTTTCTCTAAATATTGGCAGGCAAAAAAAAAAAAACCAAAACCAGTTGAAGAGCAATAGAATCTTTTTTTTTCTTCTTTTTAATTTTTTTTTTTTACTTGAAACATTCTGATTATGTTGGTTGCTCAGTGTGGTGGAGAAACAGCTGCCCTTTTCTTGTTCTTTTTTAATGTCAGAGGTGAATTTGAAGCATGTTCCAATGTCAAAGGCAAGCCCCCACTGTTGCTTCTAAAAGCAGGGGCATTGGTCCCCAAAGCTCATTATGAAACCAGGCATCACTGCACATCCTGTCTGCACTGAGAGGGAAAATGGGAGGATGTGAACCAACAGAAGTACTAACTAAAACCAGGTCTTGCACAGCTACAGCACCACAACAATCCACAGGGTATTTCACTTTGCATGTTGCTGTGGTGGGCAGCAGTGCAGTAAAGATATGAGACTGCCTAAGACTGAGGCAAGTCATCAAAACAGATACTGATGTTTTGGAATGAAGTGGGAAATAAGCAGGTGTGCTGACCTTTGTTCCTATCAAAGAATTTTAGGGGCTGGAAGGGACCTCAAAAGCTCATCCAGTCCAAGTCCCCTGCCAAAGCAGGATCAGCTAGAGTAGATCATACAGGAACACATCCAGGCAAGTTTTGAGTATCTCCAGAGAGGGAGACTCCACTACTCCCCAGGGCAGCCTGTTCCAGTGTTCTGCCACCCTCACAGGGAAAAAAAAAAATTTCCTCCTGTTTCCATGGAACTTCCTATGCCTCAACTTCCACCATTGTCTCTTGTACTGTCATTGGGCATCACCCAGCAGAGCCTGGCTCCAGCCTCTGGGCACTCACCCTGTACATATTCATAAACATTAATGAGGTCACCCCTCAGGCTCCTTTTCTCCAAGCTGAAGGTTGAATTCCTTCTTCAGCAGGGAATCACGAGGATGAGAATGTTTCCTCTCCTTCCTATCAGCACAGGCACATAGCTGTATGTATATATTTGTATAAACTATGTCTTGATCACAGGATCACAGGATATCAGGGGTTGGAAGGAACCCAAATAGATCATCAAGTCCAACCCCCCTGCCAGAGCAAGACCATACAATCCAGCTCAGGTCACAGAGGAGTGCATCCAGATGGGCCTTGAAAATCTCCAGAGAAGGAGACTCCACAACCCCTCTGGGGAGCCTGTTCCAGTGCTCTGTGACCCTTACAGTAAAGAAGTTCCCCCTTGTGTTGAGGTGGAACCTCCTGTGCTCCTTGACCTCCTGATGTCAAGCAAAATTCAGATATGGCAGGAAGACAGCTTAAAAGTGGGACTGAAAAATTTGTGCAGCCATGGTTGGGACTCTGCCTACTGAACATTACGTAGGGTTCTACCTGGTGGAACCTACCAGCCCCTCAAGCAGAAAAGCAGCAAAACCAAGACTGAAGCTTTTCCTGACATGATGTGGTGGGTTGAAATTCCCCCCAACATAAAATTGCCAGGCCAGTTGGGAAGCAAATGAAGCTGTTTTTCCAAGAAAAACTATAATCTAGAAATATGGAATTCAATGAATATTTGCAAAATATACAACATTTACATGTATTTACAGTTTATAAACAACACAAGAACCCCCCTGGACAAAATCAGGGGGCTTCCAACAGCTTCCCCCTCCCTGCTCCCTTTCCTCCCCCTGTACAAAGGGCAAGAGAAGAAAGGAGAAAAAGCAGAGAATAGGCTCCTTAGGCACAACAAAGGAACACAGCCAGGGGCAGCAAAGCCAGCAGAAGACAGATCTACTATCTGCTAGGATGAAGGAAACTGAAAAGGGAAAGAGCTAGTTTACCAAACTAACTTTATGTTGGTGATCAGACCAATGGGATTATTTAGAGCTTATCATTATTTTCCTTTTTCACACCCAGTGGTAATTTGTTTGCATTCTCTCACTTGCTGTTCAAGATCTGTGGAAAATTTTCTAGGCACAGCCTGAAACTACCACACATGGGAAGTCTCACACATTTTCCAGGCATGCTCTATGAAGTATTTAAAACCTAAGAAACCAGCATTCTGATTCAGTGCTGAAGCGATGATGGGAGCCTGTTTCACACAGATGAGAATTTCACATGAATTACCTTACTCCAGCTTTTGCTCCTCTGTGTTTGGCCATTTTTAGAGGCAGCCAAACTGGTTTTAGTTCAGATGGTCCCAGCAGAAGTTTCTCAGGACACAGATATGGGTACTGCCTGCTCACCATATTTCTAGATTGGAATAAATTTAAATCAGTTTAAATGCACACACAACAGTTATTCAAGAAATTTGCACTGAATTTACAGTAAATTTTAATGCATTTATAAATGCAATCAAAGGTATAGATTTCAATAACATACAGGTGTATGCATTTAAATGGTTTAATTAAATTTAACTAAAAGGACTAAAAATAGGTCTATTACAAATGTCTTCTTTGTAAGCTATTATATCAGCATTTGTGTGGTGAATAAGAAAAGGAAAGAGAGTCTGTATGCCTCTGAGGTCAGACCAGATGATCCTCAGGGTGCCTTCTGTGATTCTGTTCCTGTGTCTCCCTGCATATATCAGGAACATGCATATGAGAACTTGTATTTTTATATATAAGCATATAAAACAGCAAAAGGGAAGGATGGCCTTTGAAGTTCACCAAAAAGCTGATGACTATGAAAAATAAATGTTTCTTTTCCTTGAAGCAAGGCACACTTGTGGACATTGGTGCCTGCAAATCCACTTTTTTGTCATTTTGGAGCCCTCCCATGGAGCAGTGTCTGAAGCTCTGCAAGATTCCTTTTAGTTCTTCCCCTTCCCTGTGGCCTTACAGAGTGCTCAGAGGCTCTTTGCAAAGGAAAAGGAAAAGCTTCAAAGAGGTGGCCAAGGAAAACGCAGCATAAGTGTGGTTTAGGCTGCATTCAGGGGCAGGCAGTGCCTCCATCTGAGCCTCCTCACCAGTGACTGTTTAAGAAATGACTCTTCCCAGGTTCTACACATTGACTGCAGCAGCCTTCTGTGTAAAACTGCAGAGCTCACCGTGCCTTAGACCCAGCACAAGCTGCTGGGTTTGGAGGAGTGGTGTCTGAGAATGGCTTGTCCCTGCCTGTCTTTGGAAGCCAGGTCCGCACTCCCTCCTGATTCTGATCCACATTCTGTGTCCCAGAGAGCTGCAGGATGGATGTTGATCTTATTTACCCAATAATAGGTTGTGAGTTTGCTGGCCGGGATTTCTCTGCAGAGCCACAGCAGAGCCTCTTCTTTCTGCTTCCACGGGTGCCAGCGTCCTTACAGATTCCATATATTTAAAGCAGATCTGTGATTCCCCTTTCTTATTCTAAATTCAGGATACTGGGTCTTGGAAGAATTTTGTTTAGATGACATCTTTGTTTCTGTTTTAGGATTTTTTACTTAATTTTTAATTTTTTAAATTTTATTTTGGTTTGGTTTATTTTTGTATTCTGTATTTTATTATTTTGTTTTACTTTATTTTATTTTTATTTTGTTTTGTTTTATTTTATTCTTGTACTTTATATTTTATTATTTTGTTTTATTTTATTTTTATTCTGTTTTATTTTATTCTTGTGTTTTATATTTTATTATTTCATTTTACTTCATTTTATTTTTATTTTATTTTTATTTTCTTTTACTTCATTTTATTTTTATTTTGTTTATTTTATTCTTGTATTTTATATTTTCTTATTTTGTCTTATTTAATTTCTAAATTTTGTTTATTTTATTTAAAAAATAGTTCTATTTTGTATTTTTTTAATTTTGTTTTGGTTTATTTTTGTTTTATTTTTTATTATTTTGATATTTTTATTTTGTTTCATTTTGCGCTTTGTATTTTTTTATTTTATTTTGGTGTGGTTTATTTTTGTATTTTCTATTTTATTATTTTGCTTTATCTGATTTTTATTTTGCTTGATTTTGTTTGATTTTTGTTTTATTTTATTTTATTTTTATTTTGTTTAATTTGATTTTCAATTTTGCTTTATTTGGTTTTAATTTTGTTTTATTTTACTTTTTTAATTTGTTTCTTGTTATTTTATATTGTGTTATTTTATATTGTGTTATTCTATATTTTATTATTTTATTTTATTTTGCTTCTTGCTTTGTCTGCATAGATTATTCAGATTTCCACACAGGAATGCAGGCATGGGAGGTCTAAGGCTAAGCAAAAAATAATTGCCTCCTCTTCTGACGTACTTGAGTGTATTTTTTCATTCACACATTTGTTCTCCTTTATTTCCCTTGTTTTCCCATATCATAGGAAGTACAGCATTTATTATTTTACACCCTCTGCTGCTCTGACAATGAGTGCTCCTGCGTAGAAGTGGTCCAGTGAGCAATCACTGGATACTGTTTGGTTTGAGGCATCTCCCATCATCATCATCCATAAGGTTATGCAATACTGTGATTGAACTTCATATTCCCACTCTGTTTTACAACACTTTTAAGGCATATTTCCTCCCACCTAACATGTAGGTACATGGTAAGTGAGCTAGTCATTTTATTAAAAAAAAAAGAAAAAGAAATAAATTAAAAGAACTACAATAGCAGTTCATGAGTCTACCTCCCCTTTACACTAAAAGCAGGTTGCTTGGATGAGTAAGAATGACTCATGAGAGCTTACTAATGCTTAAAAACCCTGACATTAAATTTAACCTAAATTTTAAGTGCTCTTAACAGAAATTTCAGAAGCACCTTAAGTCACTCTGGGATGCCTTATGAGACAAATCCTGGGCTGCATCAAGAGAAGTGTGGCCAGCAAGTTGAAAGAGATGATTCTCCTCCTCTTCACTGCTCTTGTGAGATCCCAGCTGGAGTACTGTGTGCAGTTCTGGAGCCTCTATTACTAGAAAGATCTGGAGGTGCTGGAAGATGTCCAGAGAAGGGCCACGAGGATGAGCAGAGGGCTGGAGCTGCTCTGCTATGCGGAAAGACTGAGAGAGTTGGGGATGTTCAGTCTGGAGAACAGAAGGCTCCAAGGAGACCTTATTCTGGATTCCCAGTATCTTAAGGGGGCTACAGGAAAGCTGGGGAGAGACCTTTTAGGGTGTCAGGTAGTGATAGAACTGGGTGGAATGGATCCAATCTAGAGGAAGGTAGATTTAAATTAGACATCAGGAAGAAGTTTTTCCACCATGAGGGTGGTGAGACACTGGCACAGGTTGCCCAGGGAGGTTGGTGGAAGCCTCATCCTTGGAGGTTTTTAAGGCCAGGCTGGAGGTGGCTGTGAGCAACCTGCTCTAGTGTGAGGTGTCCCTGCCCATGGCACGGAGGTTGGAAGTGGATGATCCTTGAGGTCCCTTCCAACCCTCACAATTCTACGATTCTGTGTGGTTCTGTAAGTGATGTCTTGGACTGTCCTAGATCTGGGTGACATGACTTGCTTCTGTCTCTTTATAAATTGTTTTCAATTCAACTTTAACCTAAAATAAATTAAAAGTAATTATTAATAAATTAATAATAAATTCAAAATAAATTAAATTTGAGCTTTGTTTATAAATTGTCAGTGGGGTAAGAAGCTTTCTAGGGGTGCTTGTTCACACTTTCTCTCTGTGTGAGTAAATATAACATGACCTACACATAATGGTGTTTTCATAACCAATTATGACATTATCATCTTATTTTTTTTCCCATGAATTTCCCTGGAAGCTTGAAATTGAAATAAGCTTTCTTTAATAAATTATTTCTATCATGTTTGATTATTATATTCTGTGGCTTTTAGACTTCTGTGTCTTTTGAAGTGTTCCATGGCAACGGGTTAGTTCTTTCTCCATGGTTTTTGGCACTGAAATATTTTATTTTGGAAAAAAAATATAAAAGGAAAGAGGACATTGTGACTGTTGTGCGATTATGACACTATTCTTGGAAAGGGCTTACACAACATGATACAAATTTTTTAATGCCATATTTAAAGTATGTCTGCTTGAAACTAATAATAATAATAACAATAATAACAAGAAGAAGAAGAAAAGAAGAAGGAAGAAGAAGAAAAGAAGAAGAAGAAGAAAAGAAGGAAGAAGAAGAAGAAAAGAAGAAAAACAAGAAGAAGAAGAAAAGAAGAAAAGAAAAGAAGAAAAACAAGAAGAAGAAGAAAAGAAGAAGAAAAGGAGAAAAGAAGAAAAGAACAAAATAACAAAAGAAGAAAAGAAGAAAAGAAAAAAGAAGAAAATAAGAAGAAAAGAGGAAAAGAAGAAGAAAAGAAGGAAGAAGAAGAAAAGAAGAAAAACAAGAAGAAAAGAAGAAGAAAAGAGGAAGAAAAGAAGAAGAAAAGAAGGAAGAAGAAGAAAAGAAGAAAAACAAGAAGAAAAGAATAAAGAAGAAGAAAAGGAGAAAAGAAGAAAATAACAAAAGAACAAAAGAAGAAGAAAAGAAAAAAGAAGAAAAGAAGAAAAGAAGAAGAGAGAAAGAAGAAAGGAAGAGAGAAAGAAGAAGAAAAGAGAAGAGAAGAAGAAGAAGAAGAAGAAAGCAGAAGGAAAGAAGAAGAAAAGAAGGAAGAAGAAGAAAAGAAAGGAAGAAGAACACATCTTCTGGTGTATTGTTAAAAGTGTTGAGTAGAATTCCAGACAAATGAAATCTAAAGACATCACTTTAGTGCCTAGTGCCCAAGGCACTCACAACTTAAGCCAAAAGTGGAAGATTTCTTTCTTCCCCATTTCCTCCATTCAGGGTGTGGTAGGGGTTGAAAGGGACCCCTAAAGATGTCTAGTCCAACCCCTTACTAATGCAGGTTTACCTAGATCAAGTTGAACAGGAACACAGTTTGCAGGGAAGGAGGCTCCAGAACCTTTCTGGGCAGCCTGGTCCAGTGTGTCACAGGGAACCGGTGGCCACCAGAGATATCCTGAGAACCTGTGTCTGCCTGTGCACCAGATGCTTTCACATGAAGGTCAGGTGAAGTGGTGGATGTTTTTGGACTCCTGCATGCTTGGCAATCCATCTTGGTGATTGCTCTCTGCAGCAGCAGGCAACATGCCAACTTCCACAGATCTGTACTTGCAAGGGGAGCTCTAGACCTCCGAGGCAGCACCCTGCCATCCGGCTCCTGGCTGGCATCTGACAGCTCTGAGTAATCCTCCAGCAGGAAACCTATTCCAGCTGAAAGGAGCCATCTCTCATCCCTTGGGCCCCAAGCAAAACCCAAAATGAACAGATGTTTCTTTGGGAAGAATTAGGGACTCACCAAGCATGTGGGGCTCTTGAGACCAGGTCCTCTGGAGATTTTGGAGGAGAGGTGGTACCATATATACTTAGGTAGGATGGAAGGAATTCCTCTCAGGTGAAGTTGTGGATGCCCCTTCCCTGGAAATGTTTAAGGCCAGGTTGAACAGGGTAAGAGCAACCTGGTCTGGTGGAAGATGTTCCTGCCCATGGCATGGGGGTGGGAATTCGAGGATCTTTAAGGTTCCTTCCAGCCCAAACCAGTCTATGATTCTATGATTCTGTGATTCTATGATTCTATGACTGACTCTACAATTCTGTGATTGATTCTACGATTCTGTGGTTCTGTGAAGGAACCAGGACTGCAGATCTGCTGGCCCCTCTTGGCTGGCTGGATGATGAGTTGATTTCAAGTGCCAGCTGCATGTAGAAGACATGTAGCCATCTCTCTTCTCAGCATCAGGTTGACAGCACAGGTGTGTAGACAGCTATGCTAAGTCCGAGATGTTGGGAAAACCAGCTTTCTGATGCTCATCTTGATGGTCCATGGGCAAGGTAGATGGCCAAGGGCAGGATCAGCAGTGGTCATGGTGCCCCTGCATTGCCCATAGCCAAGACCAACAGCTGAGAGGCATGTGGGGCAAGCCACAGGGCTACAGGCAGGGCTCAGAAGGTGAGCAGGCAGCTCCCTTTCTCGTCTTTACGTCATCATCACAACTCATCTTTAACGCCTGCAAGAACTACTCATTTTCCATGTATTCTTTATTCCACCATCAACCCTCTGAATCACCATGTCCTTCCCTGCTTACCTCTCACTTGTACAAGCATCCATCTTGCATGAGGTATTTTAAAAGATGAAAAGAAATCAGAGTTTTCTGCCTACACATGTTTTTTTGGGATATTCCTTGTATAACCTTGCCTTTGCCTTCTTCATTGGGCAAGGCATGTGGTGCAGCAGAAACACAAACCTGTGATGCTCTTCTTGACCTTTATACTAACAGATTTTTATTATCCACTAGGAACAATTTCAGAATACCAGGAAAGCAATTAAAAGAGGGGAAAAAACAAAACAAAACAAAACCAACCCCAAAATTGACATGCAATAGATAATTTAGCACCTCACCCTTAACACAACCTGCCACGTCTTTCAGTCACATTGTGGATGTAAGCTCATCGGGTTTTCTGGTGTTTTGCATAAAATTCATTAGTAGGAACAAAGTCATATTATAACACACACACACACACAATTCTCTGGCTTTTCAGTTCATTATGAAATACTTCACCTCTGGGCAGATGACTAATACGCTATTAAACTTCCCTATCCTTGAGTTGTCTCGTGGCCAAAAAAGGGGTGCAGTCACTCACGATCTTTATTACACCCACTGAATACACCCACTCGGGGAAAATGCTGTTGTATGACTTTAATGTGTCCTAGGGCAGTGTTAATATGCTTTTAGGTCATCTGTCTCCATGTTGTGGAGCTATGGTAAGAGTGAAGGCTGGGGGAGAAATTTCCATGTTAATGCTGGGAGGCATTACCCAGTAGTTTTAAACTTCTAGTTAGCAGAAGGAAGATTTTTGACTACAGGTTGGATTTGTGGCAGCTTCTGTTTGGACCTGGGGCTACAGTCCATCACGGATGACAATTTGCTCACTGCCATAAGAAGGTGGTTTCCTTCTGAACAGTAATAAAAGGGAGGTGTGGACAGTCATAGCCCAATGCTACCCAGATTTGGGGGATCCCAGTTTAGATCCTGTCTCTGCCAAAGACCCTTCATATAATTTTCATTATTTTCCTGGATCTTTGATTACTTCTGTGCAAACCAGAAGAATGAAAGGTCTCTTTTGCCACCCCAGCTTGCAGTGGGTTGTGTAAGCCTGATCTGCAGAGGCTGGCATGGAGTCCTATCCAACATACCGAGGCTGTGCCTGGAAGTGTGGAGTTTGATTGTTATCAAGGTGTTGAGGTGCTGCAGCACTGCAGCTAAGTTCTTCCTACACTGCTGCTTAATCAAGGGACAGAAACAATGCTGAGTGTCACTGCTGCAAGCTACAGAGTTTGTGCATTGGATGGTACAGCGAACTCTTATGAACAGTCTTCATCAGTCAGTATAATGCCAAGGAAATTTTCAGTCCAATTTTTTTTTTTCTTTTGGTGGTGGTGGTGGGGTAATAAAATTACAGAATCACAGAATGTTAGGGGTTGGAAGGGACCTCCAGGGATCATTCAGTCCAACACCCCTGCCAAAGCGAGATCACCTGGGGCAGAGTGAGGAAACTCCACAACCTCTCTGGGCAGCCTGTCTCAGTGCTCCAGCACCCTCACTGCAAATAATTTTCTCCTCATGTTGAGATGGAACCTCCTGTGTTCCAGCTTATACCTGTTTTAACTTGTCCTATCCCTGGGCACCACCAAACAGAGCCTGGCACCTTCATCTTGACGCCCTTTCCTCAGATATTGATAGACATTGATCAGATCCCCTCTCATCCTTCTCTTTTCAAGACTAAACAGCCCCAGGGCTCTCAGCCTTTTTTCACAGGAGAGATGCTCAAGTCCCCTAATCATCCTTGTGGCTCTCTGTTGGATTCTCTCCAGCAGATCCCTGCCTGCCTCTCTTGGATTGGAGACCTCAAAACTGGATACAGTATTCCAGGTGTGGTCTCACCAAGACAGAGTAGAGAGGGAGAAGAACCACCCTATACCTGTTGTAATTATAATCTTCCTATGGATTAATCTCTAACAGAATAAATATTCAACTTGAAATTTTTCCTATTGATTTTATCACTATTTGTCTAGAACTAGACATAATTTCTTTTGTTTGTTTCATTGGTTGGTTTGGTTTTTGTTTTGTTTTGTTTTGTTTTTTCCTAAACCAAGATGTTCAGAAAGAGGCAAAAACCTGCAACCACTGTGAATGTTGAAGAGAAAATCCAAATAGCTTACATAGCACAGAATATGTCAGGAACATTTTTGTGAGTATAATTTAGACCAGAACCAATCTATTTTAAAGAGAGTGACAGGGGACACTTCACTTTTCTGCCCACTAAATTTTCACTGTAAAACACTAGGTGAATTAAGATAATAATTTAATCAGTTTGGTAACTTGGGCTTAAGAAATTGCCTCTTGGCCTACCCCTAAAGCTGGCCCTAGTAGATGTTGCGTGAGAGTGACTCAGAAGCATTTAGCAGAGCACAACTCTAATTATCCATACAGGACCAAACTTGAAAATTTGGGATACTTTTTCTGGCAGTAGCTGACACTGATGACACCGACAATAAACTCACCCTAGGAACAAATCCCTGCTGTGTGTGGTGCATGAATGGAGAAGCATCTGATTTTTATATATATATTGTTTTGGGCAGGAAAATTGTTTTTATAGTAAAGAAGGAGGTATTCAGGAGGCTTTTGTTCATTGTTTTTGTTTTTTTTTTTTTCCTCAAGCTTGCCCTTCTTGGAATGAACTTGGAATACCTCAGGCATTTTCTTTCATAAGTGAAGAGGTTTCTTGTCCTCTCATTGGAACATATTCCAGTGATAATGATGTAAATTCTAGGAATTCTAGTAAATACTGGTTATTCCAGTAGTTCTAATGTGTAAATTCTAGTGAACCTAAGAAATGGGGTTTTTTTTGCACTATGAAAATAACACAAAAGTTAAATTTTAAATCATTCAAAGGAAGAAAATGCAAAACCTACTTATTTGTCTGAAGAAATTAATCTGTAAGAACTCCTTCCTTTGGCCTTATTTATTTTTCCCATTGCTTTACTATGGAAGTACCTGAATTGAAAGCAGTTGATAAACCATTACTCAACATGAATAAAGGAAAAAATTATCAGGATGGTAATGAATCAGGGCTCTTTTTTCCCCACTGCTTTTCAAGACATGTATTTATTGTGAATTCCTCAGCCTGATGACTCCAATCTTTAGCCTTACAGTGCAATCTAATGCATTCTGAATGTTCTGTGCAGGAACAAACCTTGTTTAATTCCTGGGACATAAACCACCTAACGTTGATCTTTAAAGAATTGTAAAGTGTCTGAACACAAAGGAAAAGAAAATGCAGTATGACTGTCATCAAACTTTCACTGAGACAAAGGTGCCACAGCTACTAATAGAGGCAATCCCACCTTTATCTTGTTGAAATGTTGTTAATATATAACATTTTATTTTATTTTATTATTTTATTTTACTTTATTTATTTTATTTTACTTTATTTATTTTATTTTACTTATTTTATTTTATTATTTTATTTTATTTTATTATTTTATTTTACTTTTATTTTATTTTACTTTATTTTTATTTTATTTATTTTATTTTACTTTATTTTATTTTATTTTACTTTATTTTATTTTTCTACTTTATTTTATTTTATTTTACTTTATTTTACTTTATTTTATTTTATTTTAATAAATTTAATCAAAACCGATTCAATTAAAAAAAAACAGATAAACAAACAAAATAAACCCACCAAGCAAAAACCACAAACAAGACAACCAAAAAAAATTAAAACAAACAAAACTCCGAAACCAACCAACCAACCCTAATAATGAAACACAAAAAGCCCAAAACAAAACCAACCAACCAAAAAAACGAAGCACAAAAAAACCCCAAAACAAAACCAACCAACCAATGAACCAAAAAAAAAAAAAAAACCCAAACCAACCAACCTACCAACCAAAAAAATGAAGCACAAAAAAAACCCAAAACAAAACCACCCACCCAACCAACCAAAAAAACCCACCCAAACCAACCAACCAAACAAAAAATGAAACACAAAAAAACCCCAAAACAAAACCAACCAATCAACCAAAAAAGAAAAACCCCAAGCAACCACCCAACCCCCAAAAAACCCCAAAGCAACCAAACAATAAAAAAAAGTAACCCAACCGACCAACCAAAAAAAAAAAAAAAACCCAAACAAAATGACCCCATCCAAACCCAAAAAACTATGTGGATCAAAACAAAATAAATATTTCATACCCTTTTTGGTGCAAATCATGGAATCATACAATCATAGAACGGTCTGGGTTGGAAGGGACCTCCAAAGGTCATCT
This sequence comes from Indicator indicator, assembly GCF_027791375.1. Classification (NCBI taxonomy): domain Eukaryota; kingdom Metazoa; phylum Chordata; class Aves; order Piciformes; family Indicatoridae; genus Indicator; species Indicator indicator. The sequence continues at coordinate 82,315,410 of NC_072053.1, forward strand.
AGTCCAACCCCCAAATCATTTAGGGGTTAGCAGTTAATCAAACTACTAAGACTTGTAAGTACATCTAAGGGGTGGAAAATTAGGGTCCTGTGTATTCACTGTTATTCTGTTGTTTCATGAAACCTGGATAAAGATAAAGACACCAGGAGTGCAGCCACATAATGGTACAGTTGCTATTCGAATAAAAATGAAACCAATGGCTCATAAGCATGTTAGCAAAAAAAAAAAAAAAAAGAAAAAGAAAAAAAGAAAAAAAAAGAATGATTTAGATGTCAAGCTGACACGTATTGGACTAGCTTCCTTCTCCCTTAAAACTCATAAGTCTATACAGGTCTCATACTATGATTCAGATCTCATAATTTAATGAAATAAACTTCATCAGAGTTGTTCATTAAATAACAATTCCGATACAGAGATAATTTAGAATGACTAATTAAAGACCTACTTTCTTTTTCCTCTGTCGTCCTGTGAAATGTTCCACAAAGGTGTAATTTGCTAATTAAATCACGAGATCCGAATCAATGTTTCAGGCATTTAATTTCTCGCTGTTGCGCTCTCCTCTAAGAAATGATGGAAATTTCCATGAGAATCGAGGATGTATCTTCCTTTTTATTGCTTTTTAAACTACCTTTTCAGTTAAGATGCTGATAACATCTTTTCCTTCACAGTCTTCAAAAGAAATGGACTAAAACCAGGAAAGGCTTTGAGTTTGGAATGTATTGAAACGGAGCCTCCTTGAAGCTGTGCATTTGCAGGCAGCTCTCAGGAGCAAGTTGTTCTTTACCTGAAGTATGGCAAAATATTTAATTGCACTTATTTATTTGCACTTATTGCACAAAGGACAGAAGCACGTATTCTATTTGAATAATTTTGTGTTTCTGTGTGTATGCATTTCTCTAATTTTGCACAACTGATTTTTTCTTTGTTTTCTGTAATTTTGCACAATCGATTTTTTTCTTTGTTTCCTTCTCCTTCCCTCTTCTCTTTCTCGGTCAAGAAATAAATGCTTTAAAAAAACAGGGAAAACTTAACATAGACTTTTTCTGTGTTCCTTTCTGATAGAGATGATTTCTGCAACCAAGTCAAGAATGAAATATGATTTCATAGTGGGTGCTGGTATGAATGGAGGGGGCTGATGCCTACATTTGAGAAATTCCGTCATCAAAAAAGTTAGGTGATAATTTGGTGGGTTAAAACATCCTGAGTATGTCAAACATCTTCAAAGTTATAAATACAGAGTTTGTCTTTGGAAGATGTTAGATCTTTCAATCATCTTCCTGTACTGTCCTATATTTCCAGGTGGTATCCTGACTTCCATGTGGGGAATGACTCCGTGATAAGAACCAATATCAGAACTCTAAAGCATTTAAGGCTGAAAATCAGGCTGAGTGCAGCACATAATTCTTGCCATCAAGGAAAATTATTAACTGCAAATATATACTCTTGTAAAAAACAAAAACAAAAAACAAACAAAAGTAAACAAAACAAACACCACCCACCCCACTCCCTATTTTTAAAACAATTTTAAGGTTTTTTTCCTCATGGTTTCTGATTAACTTCAGAACAGAGATGGATTTCTTGCTTAAACAGTAAAACTTTCCTGGGTTTAATTGACTGTTTTTCTATATGACTGCTGTGTTGGGGTTTTTGGGGTTTTTTTTGTTTGTTTGTTTTTTGTTTGTTTGGGTTTTTTTCCCAGGTTTATAGCGTTATTGTCATTAGAGAAAATAAATCATTCTGATGGACCTTATTGTGAGGCATCTTCTATGACACCACTGGAGAAGGGAAGGGAAAGTTTGGGAAGGGAAGGTTTAGGAAGGGAAGGCTTGGGAAGAGAAAGAAGGGAAGGAAAGAGAAAGGAAGGCTTGGGAAGGGAAGGTTTGGGAAGGGAAGGGAAGGTTTGGGAAGGGAAGGTTTGGGAAGGGAAGGTTTGGGAAGGGAAGGTTTGGGAAGGGAAGGGAAGGGAAGGTTTGGGAAGGGAAGGGAAGGTTTGGGAAGGGAAGGTTTGGGAAGGGAAGGGAAGGTTTGGGAAGGGAAGGTTTGGGAAGGGAAGGTTTGGGAAGGGAAGGGAAGGGAAGGTTTGGGAAGGGAAGGGAAGGGAAGGGAAGGGAAGGGAAGGGAAGGGAAGGGAAGGGAAGGGAAGGGAAGGGAAGGGAAGGGAAGGGAAGGGAAGGGAAGGGAAGGGAAGGGAAGGGAAGGGAAGGGACTTGGACTAAAGTTGGATGTTACTACAGAAACTTTATTACACCTCCAAATGCAAAATATTTTGGTGTATGCTGGTTCCAGTTTCCAAGTTAGCAAATGGAACAGCTCAGAAAAGTGTCACAGACCCTATACAACTTCTGTACTTCCCCAGAAATTTTGTCCTAGTGCTTAGTCTTTTTAGTTCCTTTGATTTGTGGGTGACTTCTTGTACACTTCAGAAGTCTCCAGAAGTTGCCTAGGCAGCCACATCCACAGCTTGAATGTACACATCCTTAGATATGTCACTAGCAATTTAATTGGAATTATTTAGCTTCCTGTTGGTAGGATTTATAGACTCCAAGATTCATAGAACACCAGCTTGGAAGGGACTTCAAGGATCACCTAGTCCAACCTCTTAGGTTAAGAATATAGTTTAAATGAGATGGCCCAGCAGCTTGTCAATCTGGGCCTCAAAAGTCTCTAATGTAGGGGAATCCATCACTTCTCTTGGGAGTTTATTCCACAGGTAAGGATGCTTCTCAATGAGTCTCTGAGCATTGGCTAAGTAGTCTTTTTATTTATAAATACTTACGTAGGGATGTTGGCTTCTTTTTTTATGGGGGGTATTATGTAATCTGAATTTAAAAACAAACAGTTCCTAGAGTAAGTGTTTGAGATGCTTAAGAGCCCACCATGGGGACCTCAGTGAGATAACCTTTTCCCAGCAGTGGAGTTTCAGTTTGGTGTGAAGGTGAGGTCTTCTGTGAAGACAGGCTGAGAGAACTGGGGCTGTTCAGCCTGGACAAGAGCAGGCTTCAGGAAGACCTCACAGCTACATTTCAATGTCTGAAGTGGACCTACAATAAGGCAAGGGAGGGACTGTTTAGAAGGGGCTGTGGTGACAGGATGAAGGGCAATGGCTTGAAGCTGGAGCAGGGTAGATTTAGGTTGGACATAAGGAGGAAATTCTTTACAATGAGAGTGGTGAAATACTGGAACAGGTTGCCCAGGGATGTGGTTGAGGCCATGAGACATTCAGGATCCAACTCAGTGAGGCCCTCAGCATCCTGATCTAGTTGGAGGTGTCCCTGCTGCCTGCAGAGGGGTTGGACAAGATGACCTTTTAGGGTGTTGCTGCAGATTTTCTGGTTTTCAAAAGAGTCTTGCAGATGAAACACTGCTTATGGACTGCAGTGGTTCAAGGCTGACAGATCTCCTGCCTGGCAGCTGTCTGGGTGCTGTGTTGATTTTCACACCCTGTCCAGAGACATTTAGCACCTACATCACATCTGTGTTAGGCAAGGGTTATTATCCCTATTTCTGCAGTTGGAGAGAAGTTAACATCAGCATTTCCATACATGTGTTTCTGTGTTGTATTGGGGCTGTTCTCATTTGGCTGCTTTAACATGTCTCCATGGCTTCAGTGACCACCTGGAGCTTGGGAGTATTGGTGCCTGGATATGCTTCTCCTCCATGCCTGCTCTCCTGGCAGCCTAAATCCGTGGTTGTCAAGCTGAACTAAGCATGGTGTGGGTGTTAGATTGGAAACCTGTTGTAACTTCCAATAGCCATTCCTAATGCTTCAAAGTTTTGCTTTCTTTTTCTGCTCTTTAATCCAGAAGCACATGGAGCAAATCATGAAGTACATGGAGCAAAAACAGAACAGTGTCTTCATGTTTCAATGTCTCCATCGCCTTTACAAGACAGGTGGCATGAAAGAAACCCTAGCAAGAAGTCATTAAGCTATTGCCATCATGGAAAATCTCAAGAACCTTGAGTCATGACAGAATGACGAAGCTCTTCCTAGGACAAACCACTTCAGTACCCATTTGCAAAATTATCTTGTCTGAAAATGTTTAAGCATGGTACCATGCCTCCAAAAGAATTATTATTATTATTATTATTAATTACCTTCTTGCCACTATCTCTGAAATTTCTGGGATTCATATGAACATACCAGGATTAACTATATCAAACCATCTCCTATTTTGTGTGGACAGTGATAAACTCCTGAGCATTACTGGAGAACCACTTTTATTAGATGTGACCTGACCAGACTTGCTATTCTATTGTAGCTCAAGATTAAAGCATTTCTTACCACTACATTCTTTTAACTAATCCTCTTTCTGGCTGACTCATAACAGCTGTTAAATAATTAGATATTTAGCTACAGATGAACTGAACCTATAAATTTTAACATGTGATACAGTAACCAACTCCTTTATGCATAGCAAACTGCTTCTGTCATCCCTCGAATGATTTATGCTGACCTCACTGCCTGCATCTGATTGAACTGATCTAAATGTCATGCTTGACAGAAGGTGGTAACAATGCTGCTTAGACATTTCTGATGCACAGTTGAGGAGGACAGAGACCACAGAGGGATGCAAAGCACTGTGTGGGGGGGAGACGGAAAAGGCTGACAAAATGATTATTGAAACATCTGGAAGGTTGTTTGGGGTTTGCTCCTGAGTGTTTCAAAGCCAGCATGTGCAAAAGCTCACATGTTTGGGTTTTGGTTATTTTCTTTATCTCTTTGGCCATTATCTGATATTCCCTCTTTCCTCCCACATGACTGTGCAGTGAAGTCACAACCTTGTTAGGGATGTAGGGTCCATTCACCATTTTCCTCTTCCTTCTTAGAGGTTCTAGCTTGTCTTCTGCAGAAGTTCATCCTCTCTAGGCCACATTGCCTTGCAACCATTGAAGTTTTCCAGTGGAAGAGGCTGAGACCTGGAGAAGTAATCAGGCTTGCCCAAATAGTTGTAGGACACATCCATTTTTTGAATTTCCAAGTCCCTCCTGCCTTGCATCACATGGAGCCCTCATTTCTTTCTTTTTTTTCCACAGTAAAGGTACAAAGTGTGCACACAAAGGCTTTCTTTCTTCTACTTTTTTTTTTTTAATCTATGTAAAAACTCATCCAGAAAGGAAAAAAAAAAAAAAAGCCCTTTTTGTTCCCCTCTTGTTGGAAAAAGTATCTTGCTTCTTTTTAAATATATTCTTTTGGTTCAATTTGCACTGGTCCCAAAGACCTTTAAACAAAACCTTGTGTAGTGATCCTTTAAAACAAGTAATAGAATCACAATCACAGAATCAGTCAGGGTTGGAAGGGACCACAAGGATCATCCAATTCCAACCCCCCCTACCATGGGCAGGGACACCTCACACTGGATCAGGCTGGCCAGAGCCTCATCCAGCCTGGCTGCAAACACCTCCAGGGATGGGGCCTCAACCACCTCCCTAGACAACCCATTCCAGGCTCTCACCACTCTCATAGGGAAGAACTTCTTCCTCACATCCAGTCTGAATTTCCCCACTTCCAGCTTTATTCTATTCCCCCGAGTCCTATCATTCCCTGACACCCTACAAAGTCCCTCCCCAGCTTTCTTGTAGCCCCCTTCAGATACTGGAAAGCCACAAGAAGGTCACCTCAGAGCCTTCTTTTCTCCAGACTGAACAGCCCCAACTCTTTCAGTCTGTCCTCACAGGAGAGGTGCTCCAGTCCTCTGATCAATTCCTCTGTTGCTTGAATTGAGTCTAGAAATGTGAATTTATTCCACATGAACAAGTTTCATGAAAACTGAAGTATACAATGGCAATTTTAAAGATTGCAGGCACATTCCTGAAAAATTTCAAAACACCTTCAGCTTTAAGCTTCTGAAAAGTGCCTTAGGACTAAAGGTTGATGATGTGAGTAATGTGCAGACCTGAATTCACAAGGTAGGAACTCATACCTAGAAATCAAAATGCTCAAGTTCATCCTTCTTGCAGTAAACACAGGAGCACCAGAGTCTGTGACCTCTAAGGGATAAAACTTCAGGAGATCTGAGTTCCTTCTCTTGTGAGTTAGTTTTGTGTTGTCAGTGAGCCCAAGAGACCTTATCTGACCTGTACTCTATGCAAAAATGGAATGAAATAAAATCTGATAAAGCAAGGCAAGGCAATTACACAGGAGCAGCTGTCATGCTACTAGTGTGAGATAGGTGATAGCAGGAACAATTACTATCATCATCATAGGATGTTAGTGGTTGGAAGGGACCTTCAAGGATCATCGAGCCCACCCCCCTGCCAGAGCAGGACCATAGAATCCTGCACAGCTCACAGAGGAACACATCCAGATGGGGCTTGAAAGTCTCCAAAGAAGGAGACTCCACAATCTCTCTGGGAAGCCTGCTCCAGTGCTCTGGGACCCTCACACTGAAGAAGTTCCTACTCATGTTGAGATGGAACCTCCTGTGCTGTAGTTTCTATCCATTGCCCCTTGTCCTATCACAAGGTGCACCTGAGCAGAGCCTGTCCCCTCCCTCTTGACCCTCAGCCCGCAGATATTTATAAACATTTATTAAATCCCCTTTCAGTCTTTTCTCCAGACTAAACACTCCCAGGGCTCTCAGCCTTGCCTCATGGGGCACTGCTTCAGTCCCTTCATCATCCTTGTAGCCCTTCATTGGGCTCTCCCCAGCAGATCCCTGTCCCTCTTGAACTGGGGAGCTCAGAACTGGATGCAATATTCCCGGTGAGGTCTCAGCAGGGCAGAGTAGAGGGGAAGGAGAACCTCTCTCAATCTGCTGGACACACTCTTCTTAATGCACCCCAGGATCCCGTTGGCCTTCTTTGCCTCAAAGGCACATTGCTGACTTATGGATCTCTCTGATGTGGTTTGCTGACCTCCTCTGAGGGTAAAGGGCAATGAGAAACAAAGTCTGAAGATGTTCACCTGAAAATGAGATGGAACAGACTCTGGGACTGTGAACTACTTTGCAGGATCACCTTATCAATACAAAAAGAGAGGGAAAGGTGGAGGCTGAAACATGAAGAACCTTGAAAGTCACAAGAAGTCAGTGACCTGTATTTGGTGAGAAGGAAGAGGAGGGAAGCAATGCCGTGGTACAAAGACTGAGGTAGTCTATGAACACCTAACTAAGAAGTGATCTTTTCCAGCAGCAAAAAAGGAATGGAAAAGGTTGATCTAACTTCATGCTTGCCAAAGTGAGGGATTGTGGTGGGTTGAAAATTCCCTCCAACGTTAAATTGTCAGACCAGCCCAGTTTAGAAGCAAATGAAGCTGTATTTACAAGTAAAACTACAATCTAAAACAGAATGCAAGACACATGTACAAAATATACAATATTTACAGGTATTTACAATGTATAAACATCACAAGAACCCCCCCCCCCGGCCAAAAACCAGGGGAGCTGCTAATAGCCTCCCACTCCCTGCCCCCTCCTTACTCCCCTGGACACAAAGGGACAAAAGGAAAGAGCAGAGAGTTATTTTGTTAGGATACTCAGCCAAAACCAAGAACACAGCCAAGGTCAAGCAGAAACAAGTTGGTATCTCCCAGAGCAAAGAAGCCAAAAAAGAGAAAGAAATTTTAAGTATCTAAGTTTTATGTCTGTTTTCTGTCCAATGGGATCGTTTAGAACTTAACATTATTTTCCTTTTTACACTCAGTGATGATTTATTTACATTCTACCACCTTCTGTTCAAGATCTGTGGAAAATTTTAAAGGTACAGCCTAAAGCTACCACAGGGATGATAATGTGACAGAGGTGTGGGTTTTGGAGAGTGGGAAAAATTAACTGTGTCATTTGAAACTATTGTGTCCTTGAGAAAGAGAAAACATTGCACAGCAGCACAAGTGCTCAAGATTTCTGAAGAGCTGACACTGAGACTGTCAACTCAGACTACAAACTGTAGTCTTCTCTGGGTGGCACGTAAGTATAGATAAAGGAAAGTGGAGGGAACCCACCAAGACAGAGGGATGGCTCAGAACCTTGTTGAACTTGAGCCAGCAGCCAGTTATACAGAGAAAGATCACAGTCTCACAGTCTCAAAGTATATCAGACGTTGGAAGGGACCTCAAGAGATCATCAGGTCCAACCCCCCTGCCAGAACCAGGATCACGTAGGGTAGTCCACACAGGAATGCACCCAGGTGGGGTTGGAAAGTCTCCACAGAAGGAGACTTCACAACCCCCCTGGGCAGCCTGTTCCAGGGCTCTGTCACCCTCACTGGAAAGAAGTTTCTCCTCATGTTGAGCTGAAATCTTCTGTGCTCAAGTTTGCAACCATTGTTCCTTGTCTTATTACTGTGAACCACCCAAAAGAGCCTGAACCCCTCCCCTTGACTCCCACCCCTCAGATATTGATAGACATTGATCAGATCCCCTCTCAGCCTTCTCTTCTCCACACTCAACAGCCCCAGGGCTCTCAGTCTCTCTCCATAGGGGAGATTCTCAAGTCCCCTAAGCATCCTTGTGGCTCCATGTTGGATTCTCTCCAGCAGGTCTCTGTCTCTCTTGACCTGGGGAGCCCAGAACTGGACACAGCATTCCAGATGTGGTCTCACCAGGGCAGAGTAGAGGGGGAGAAGAACCTCCCTAGCCCTGCTGGCCACACTTTTCTTGCTGTCCCCCAGGATCCCATTGGCTCTCTTGGCCACAAGGGCACATTGCTGTCCCATGCAGAACTTGCTGCCCACCAGCACTCCAAGGTCTTTCTCTGTGGAGCTGCTTTCCAGCAGGGCAGCTCCTAACCTGTCCTGGTGCCTGCTGTTCTTCCTCCCCAGATGCAGGACTCTGCACTTGTCCTTACTGAACTTCATGAGGTTTGCCTGCACCCAGCTCTCAGCCTGTCCAGGTCACTTTGGATGGCTGCACGGCCTGACAGGTGTCAGCCACCATCTCCAGTTTTGTATCATCAATGAAGATGTGAGAGAGAAGGACAAGACTTCATTGTGAGAATTAAACTGGCCTGGAGCAGTCCATGGTTGCCTCGTGTCTCTCATGTACCCTTGCCTTCATGGAACCCTGAGGGTTAAATAGAAATATCTCTTACAACATTTGAAAAACAGTAAAATTCTACAGACTACTGTCAGCTCAAGTGGTCCTAATCAGACATGGCAGCTTTTTACTCCTTTGAGGATATATATGTGAAGCAGCCCAACAGACGAACTCAGTGATGACAAGTGGAAGGTGCTCAATGATGTTTTAACCAGGGAAAGATTAATCTGAATGTTACTGGAAGCAAAACTACTTAATGTGACACATGGTGAAAGCAGTAGTGGGGACAGGAGCCAAAACCACCCTGATTAATAACAACTGCATGAATTTCTCTCTTTGCCCATTCCTTAATAACCTGTTGAGCAAATCTGAGCCAATGCAGCCAGATTCACAGAAGTCTTTCTCACAGGCACAGCAGGGAGGCTGATGGTAACACTGCAGAGAGGTGACTACAGATATCAGCCATCACTTGCAGTTGTGCAAGTAACACCTTGGGGACCTCTTGGCCATAGATTGTCCTCTACACAGCAAACAAGTGGAGCTTACGTCTGAACCAGGGCTCTTCTCTCCTGGAAAGGAGATGGTGTGAGGGAAGGGGGCGAAGGAGACACAGCACCCCACCTCATGAAAAGCTGGTCTTGACATAGCACCCCAGACCATGCAAAACCAGTCTTGATTAACTGTGCTGCTTACCCTAAATCAGCACTTTTATTTCAAGGGTGAGGATCCCCAGGGGTCTTGGGCTCTTCTTCAAGGATGCCTTCAGTTAGCCATAATGAGAAACAAGCAGCTTGTAGTGTATGCTGTCCAAGGGCTTCCAGAAGAAAAGGAATTGTTTTCTGACAGTCATAAGGCATCTGGGTTGGGGCAATCCCAAGCACCAATATAGACTAGGCAGGGACTGGCTTGAGAGCAGCCCTGAAGAAAAGGACACTTGCTAAGTCAAAGGACATCTTCTATATTCAAGAGAATTGCAAAAGGGATACTTGCTAAGTTAAGAGTTTTCCATGTCTGCCATGAGACAGCCTTTTCTCAAGCACTCAAAAGGGTTAGGATATTTTTGTCCTTTCTTTTAACATTTAAAAGGAGAGAAGAACACACCCAAATGTTAAATTGTCTCTTCTCTATGAAAGGCAGAGTATAAGGGGCTACTCATATTTTCAGCACCTCACTACTCCACTATCATGTTAAAGATGGGGCCAAAACTCCATGCCAAGTGTGATGGTTTGAAACTGTCTCTTTAATCTCTCACTGACACACCAAGCATCAGTTTTGGTTGTGGAACAGTTCAGATGTTGCCATTACTCTAGGAAACAGTCTGTGGTTAGACTGACACATCCTTTCTGATCTGTGTCAATACTGGAATGGTAAAAACAAACAAACAAACAAAAAACCTTTGGACTGAATGACTTCTTAGGCAAGTGGAAAAGTCAGTGAGGAGAATTTTCTTGCTGGAGTCAGAACTGGACATTGGTGCAGAAAAGTTTCACTCTGCTGCTCAGTGAGCTATGCTGCAAGGCCAACATATCAGCCCCCAAATATCTATCCTAGTGTCTTGGTTTGAGCTGGAATATCTCCAGACTGAGGACAGCTGTCCAGAGAGAGAGAAAGAGGCCTGACCACAAGATCTGCTCCTTATATAGGGAGATAAAGGAAAAGGGAACATAATAATAAATTACAATATCCCATGCCTCCCTCATAGGACTCTCTAGTCCTAAGGAGGACCTTTATCTCTATGGTTTTACAATTAATCCTTAACCTACAAACACCCAGAAAATAGTGGTGTTAAAAGTCATTTAGTCAAGCCAGTGGGTCTGTTAAAAACATCTACCTGGCACAGAGGAAGTTTTCCATATTATTTCAGATTTTAAAATTATCTTTATATATCAACAGGCTCTTTAAGTACCAAGAAGCTCTTTAAGTATCTAGAGCAAATATCACACCTGTTGAGAGAAGAGCCATTTGAGCATCCTCTTCACATCAGTATTTGCAACACCTCACAGGCTCACATTATGTTAGGGGTTGGAAGGGACCCCTGAAGATCTTCAAGTCCAACTCCCCTGCCAGTGCAGGATCATAGAATCTAGCACAGGTCACACAGGAATGCATCCAGACATGCTTGAAAGTCTCCAGAGAAGGAGACTCCACAGCCTATCTGGGGAACATCTTCCAGTGCTCTGTGACCCTTACAGTAAAGTTCTTCCTCATGGTGAGGTGGAACTTCCTCTGCTGCAGTTTACATCCACTACCCCTTGTCCTATCTCAAGGCACAAGCAAGCAGAGGCTGTCCCTGTCCCTTCATTCCTGACAGCCAGCCCTCAGATATTTATAATTTATGAGATCCCCTCTCAGTCTTCTCCTCTCTAGACTAAACAGCCCCATGGCTCTCAGCCTTTCCTCTTAAGGCAGTGCTCCAGTCCCTTCATCATCCTTGTAGCCCTCATCACATCATTCTTCATCACCACATGTTATTGTCCCACTTCATCCTCCATCAAACGCTGAGAATTGGTTTTCAGAGGTTTGAAGAAGAGGGTTTGCCTTGTGATTTTTCAGGAAAATATACTTAGAATTGATTTTGCTACAGAGTGCTATGCCAGTGGTCATAATTTACAAAATACTCAAAGCTTTGAGAGGTTTTCAAACCAGCCACAATATTTGCATATGCAAATTCATCAGCCAAGGTTGGAAACATGAAGAGATGACTAAGTATGCCCTAATGTATGCACTAGGAAGAGTTGGGCACACGTCCAAGACACTCATTTCTTCCTGTTGTTCTGGTGCAGGCCAACAGCATATTTGCTATAAATTACCACTGGGTGGGATTAGCTGAGATGTGGCTAAGCAGGGCAAGATGTCTACAACAGAGTCATGACTCACCAGCCTGGTTTTGTCATGACAGGAGATGGTTATTATTGAGGGCTGTGGGTAGGAGGCTCAGGATGCAGGACCTCATCCCTGTCACCTGCCCTTTGGGCATAGTTGACTCAGTTTCCTGGTGTTTATCCTCCCCTTCTCCCTACAGGAACCAAATGAGGCCCACGGGACTTGAAGCCTGAATTTACCTGCTTTTGGGTGACTTTTTTTTTAATGCAGTTCTTTACTAACAACAACAATTATAAAAAAAAACTTAGCCGAATGGAAAACACCTCCCAGATGGTGTTACTCAGAGAGAACACTTGGGCAACTAGTTTCCTGTATGTGATCTTCCAGCATTCCCATATTATTTTTATTCTTTTTCCTGGAGTCTGGAAATTGGTATCTTTCCAAGTTGCAGCTAGCAATGATCCCTGTGTGAAGCCAAGTACAACCTCTAGGAGACTAGCTGCATATTTGGTATCTGCTAAAATACATGGCATGTAGTGTGTTTAATTGTGGAATAGCTTAGGTTGGAAGGGACCTAAGAGATCATCTACTCCAACTTCCCCACCAAGAGCAGGGACAATTCTCAACTAGACTCAGCTGTTTAAGGCCTCATGCAACCTGGACTTGAACACCTCCAGGGCACCACAGCCTCTCTTGGCAGCTTGTGCCAGAATCCACCATCCTCATACTGAAGAACTCCTTCCCAAGATCCAGTCTAAACCTACTCTCCCTCAGCTTCAAACCATTCCCCCTTGTCCTCTTATGAAAAGCTCCTCTGTAGCCTTCCTATAGGTTTTGGAAAGCAGCTCTAAGGTCCCCCCACAGCCTTTTCGTCTCCAGGCTGAACACCCCCAGCTCCCTCAGCCTGTCCTCATAGCAGAGCTGCTCCAGCCCTTTGTGGCCTTCTCTGGCCTCACTCCAACTGTTCTGTGTCCTTCTTCTGCTGGGGACACCAGAACCGGAGGCAGGATTGGAGGTGAGGTCTCAGCAGAGCAGAGCCAAGGGGCAGAATCCCCTCTCCTGCCCTGCTGCCCACACTCCTCTGGCTGCAGCCCAGCACACAGCTGCCTGCTGGGCTGCAGGAGGGCACTGCTGGCTCCTGGGCAGCTGATCAGCAACGACCATCTCCAAGTCTCTTTCTTCAGGGTTACTCTCAATTGGCACTGGCCTGCTTCTCAAGCCTGTCAAGATCCTTCTGGATGGATTCCTGGCATCAAGCGAGTCCAGCACACTGCAGAGCTTAATACATCATTTCCTAGGTGTATGTATATAAAGATGTTTGGCATGCTTTTCTCACTAGTATTTCTAATGAAACTACGACAAAGAACAAGAAGTTTTCCCCAGAACTAATGGCTTTTCCACCACTATTTCTCCAGAAAGTGGAAATTGCATGTTTGCTCTATGCAGAAGCTGTAATTTAGCTCTCCTATAGATCCTATCACCTCTAAACCATGTTCCCACGAGGAACTATAGCTGGTATGACTCTCTCATTCTGTTGCTTAGTTGCTTCTTAAGATAATATCTCCTGCCCTTTACCATATTTTTTTCCTCTGAGAATTCTTTTTTTCCTTAGAAACAATTGTTTAAAAAAAAAATCACAATTTGTAAAAAAAGGCAAGTCATCTGAACACAGGGAAGAGTAGGAAGTGAAGTTTATCTTGAAATATTTTCTTGATTGTGTTTTTAACTGCAAAGATCCTTCAAGTCTTTTTATTTTAACAAGGTACATAGGAAGTAGCTTTATGTTTCCAAAAAAAGCAGGAATTGTTGCTTTTCTTTTTTCTTTCCTTTTCTTCTTTTCTCTCTTTCCTCTTTTCTTTTTTATTTTTTTCTTTATTCCCCTTTCCTTTCCTTTCCTTTCCTTTCCTTTCCTTTTCCTTTCCTTTCCTTTCCTTTCCTTTCCTTTCCTTTCCTTTCCTTTCCTTTCCTTTCCTTTCCTTTCCTTTCCTTTCCTTTCCTTTCCTTTCCTTTCCTTTCCTTTCCTTTCCTTTCCTTTCCTTTCCTTTCCTTTCCTTTCCTTTCCTTTCTTTAACTTTCCTTAACTTTCCTTAACTTTCCTTAACTTTCCTTTCCTTAACTTTCCTTTCCTTAACTTTCCTAAACTTTCCTTTCACTTTCCTTTCCTAAACTTTCCTTAACTTTCCTTTCCTAAACTTTCCTTTCCTTTCCTAAACTTTCCTTTCCTAAACTTTCCAATACTTTCCTTTCCTAAACTTTCCTTTCCTTTCCTAAGCTTTCCTAAACTTTCCTAAACTTTCCTTTCCTTTCCTAAACTTTCCTTTCCTTTCCCAAACCTTCCCTTCCCTTTCCTTTCCCTTCCCAAACCTTCCCTTCCCTTTTCTTTTTTTTATTTTCCTTTTTTCTTTCCTTTTCTTTTTTCTTTTTCCTCTTTTCTCTTCTTTTCTCTCTTTTCTTTCATTTTTTCTTTTCTTTTTTCTTTTTTATTTTCTTTTCTTTTTTCTTTTATTTTTCTATTTTCTTTTCTCTTTTCTTTTTTCTTTTTTTTCTTTCCTTTTCTTTCCTTTTCTTTTTTCTTTTCTTTTCTTTTCTCTTTCCTTTTCTCTTTTCTTTTCTTCTCTTTTCTTTTCTCTTTCCTTTCCTTTTCTTTTCTTTTCTTCTCTTTTCTTCTTTTCTTTTCTTTTCTTTTCTCTTCCCTTTTCTTTTCTTTTCTTTTCTTTTCTTTTCTTTTCTTTTCTTTTCTTTTCTGTTTCCTTTCTTTCCTTATCTCTTTTCTCTTTTGTTTTCTTTTCTTTTTTCTTTTCTTTTCTGTTTAGTTTAGTTTCTTTTCTTTTCTTTTTTTTCTCTTTTCTTTTCTTTTCATTTCTTTTCTGTTTAGTTTAGTTTGGTTTCCTTTCTTTTCTTTTCTTTCTTTTCTTTTCTTTTTTCTCTTTTCCTTTCTTTTTCTTTCTTTTTCTTTCTTTTCCTTTCTTTTTCTTTTTCTTTTCTCTTTTCTTTTCTTTTCTTTTCTTTTCTTTTCTTTTCTTTTCTTTTCTTTTCTTTTCTTTTCTTTTCTTTTCTTTTCTTTTCTTTTTTCTTTTCTTTCCTTTTCTTTTCCTTTTCTTTTCTTTTTTCTTTTCTTTTCTTTTTGTTTCGTTTAGTTTCCTTTCCTTTCTCTTTTTTTTCTTTTCTTTTCTTCTTTTCTTTTCTCTTTTCTTTTCTTTTCTTTTCTTTTCTTTTCTTTTCTTTTCTTTTCTTTTCTTTTCTTTTCTTTTCTTTTCTTTTCTTTTCGTTTTTCTTTTCCTTTCTTTTCCTTTCTTTTCTTCTTTTTCTTTTTTCTTTTACAGTTCTAAAGTGTTGTGTGCTTTTTTTACACTACTGCAGTAATGTCTTCTTGCAATAATTTCTTCCTGACACCACTGGAAATTCCATAGCATTAAGTATATAAAATGATAGATGAGTATGAGTGACTGTTATTATTGTGTCCAGTACTAGGCTTCCCAGCTCAAGTGAGACAGGGAACTACTGGAAAGTGTCCAGCAGAGGCTACAAAGCTGCTGAGGGGCCTGGAGCTCGTGACAGATCCATTGACATTTCCATGGATGCTATCACACAAGTCATCCATGACTGTGACATTTGTGCTGCTATTAAGCAGGCAAAGCGGATCAAGCCCTTGTGGTACGGTGACCGATGGTCCAAGTACAAGTATGGTGAAGCCTGGCAGATTGACTACATCACTCTACCTCGTTCTGGATCTGGTAAGCAGTATGTGCTGACTATGGTAGAGGTGAGCACTGGATGGCTGGAAACTTATCCAGTTCCTCATACAACTGCACGTAACACCATTCTTGGTCTGGAAAGACAAATCCTGTGGAGACACGGAACTCCAGAGAGGATTGAGTCAGACAACGGAACTCATTTCAAGAACAATCTTGTAAAAAACTGGGCCAAAGAGCAGGGCATCGAGTGGATATTCCACATTCCCTACTATGCATCAGCTGTGGGGAAGATCGAATGCTACAATGGTTTGCTGAAAACCACTCTCAAAGCCATGGGGGGGTGGATCTTTGAAAAACTGGGTGAAGCATTTAGCACAAGCAACCTGGTTGGTGAATAGTAGAGGTTCAGTGAATCGAGCTGGACCTGCCCAATCAGATTTGTTGCAAAAGGAGGAAGGTGATAGAGTTCCTGTTATCAGAGAAGAGAATCTGTTTGGCAAAACTGTTTGGGTATTTTCTCCTTCAGGAGAGGCCAAATCTGTCCGAGGGGTGGTTTCTGCTGAAGGTCCTGGTCACACCTATTGGGTGATGCAAGAAAATGGTGAAATTCAGTGTACTCCACAAAGAAATCTAACTTTGGCTGAGAGAGGTTAAATTCAGAGTGTTGTACAGATACGACATTGTGCCCAAGAGGAGAATCCATGAGATCTACGGTGCACGAACCCTACAAACCCTGAGAGCCCTGAGTGTCCTTGTTCCTTTTTTTGCTCCATCTGTGAGTTTGTTTGCTGTTTTTCCTGTGATTCAACCCTTTTGAATCATCTACGTCTGAGATAGTCAGAATGGACTATGAGCTTTATTCACTCGTTGTCAATATTGTTTTAGGTTAGACAGAGAGTAGTAGCAGCCAGTGGAATTGTTTAGAAGGGGTGGATTGTGATGGTTTTAATTTTTAATTTTTCTTCACAAAGTTTGAGCAGAGAAAATGAAAGAATGTAAATAAATCACTATTCGGTGTAAGAAAGCAAAATAATGATTATTCTAAACACTTCCATTGGAGAGAGAGAAATGTTTAAGAACATGTTTAAACACAGAGGTAACTTATATCAATTGCAGGTTTTACTTGTGTTAATTTTGCAGTTCAGTTATTTTTTTCTTCACAGATCTCAAGCTCCAATGGTGCAATGAAGACATCTGCTGCCTGGAAAAGCCCTTCTAGATTTGAATACAAAAGTGATCAAAGCACCAACAGGTTATTATCAGGTGAATGTTTTAATTAATGTTTTTCAGATATATAAGATCACACCTTGGACATAGTTTAGTGGGCAAAGAATCATAGTGTGATGGAATGTTAGGGGTTGGAAGTGACCTCTGATGGTCATGGAGTCCAACCTCCCTGCCAAAGCAGGGTCACCTAGGGCAGGTCACACAGAAATGCATCCAGGCAGGTTTAGAAAACGTCCAGAGAAGGAGACTCTACAACCACTCTGGGCAGCCTGTTCCACTGCTCCTGCACCCTCACAGCAAACTTTCTCATCCTGTTGAGATGGAACCTCCTGTGTTCCAACTTGTACCCATTGTTCCTTGTCCTGTCACTGGGCACCACCAAACAGAGCTTGGCACCTTCATCCTGACACCCATCTCTCAGGTAATTATAGACATTAATAAGATCCCCTCTCAGCCTGCTGTTTTCAAGACTAAACAGCCTCAGGTCTCTTGGTCTTTCTTCATAGGAGAGATGTTCAACTCTCCTAATCATCCTTGCAGCTTTCTACTGGACTCTCTCCAGCAGATCTCTGTCTCTCTTGAATTGGGGACTTCAAAAGTGGACACAGTATTCCAGGTATGATCTCGCCAAGGCAGAGTAGAGAGGGAGGAGAATCTCCCTAGACCTTATGGACATGCATTTCTTGATGTACCCCAGGATACCATTGGGCCACTTGGCCACAAGGGCACATTGCTGTTCATAGATGACATAGATGCTGTCCACTAGGACTCCAAGGTCTTTCTCCATGGATCTGCTTGCCAGCATGACATGGTGGTGTTGGGTTGACAGTTGGGCTTGATGATCTTAGAGGTCTTTTTCAATATTAATAATTCTATGAGTCTAGGATTCTGTTACTCTATGATTCTATGATAACTGATCTGAAGTATTAAATAATAGTTATCTTTGCATGGTAAGTAGTTTATCCATTGGTAATAACTCATATTTATAAGTAGTAGGACATGCTCTTTATGCCTTTAGAAGAATTTTCTTCCTCCTGTATGTAAGCAGGATTTCCATAGGTGAGCCTGCATAATATTTTGCTGCTTTATTTCTGTATGTTTCTATTCTACAGTATAATGCCAGTACTTTAGGGTCATAAAAAGAATGCAAATATATTCCATAAAGAATCCTATGAATATGGGTCAGACTAGGAGGAAGAGTCAGGGTGGGGCAGCAAATGAGGCCACAAGATACCACCAGCATTATATTAGTTCCTTAAAGACATATTTTTCAATCACAAAGCACACTGCCAGTTGCTGATTCCCTGCCAGTGTCATAAAGGTGCTAACCACATGTGCAGTCCTCATCAGACTTCCTGCTCTGCAACAGCCAAACCCATTTCATCAGGAGTTTCCCAATGAAGTCCAAAGAAACAATCTGTGAAATTATGCAACCAACAGTGTTTTTTTGTAATCAGCCTGAAAGGAGAGAAAACAAGCACATACAGTTAGACTTGAACAATTGGTGTTTTCCCACACGTGCTTTAGTTATCAAAGCAAATCTCAGAGCAATAAATCATGTAGTACGTGAGTACTACCAAGCTCTTATCACTCCCTGTTCAGAACAGTGTTTTCAAGCTATTTAGGAAGCTAGCGCAAATATTTCCAAGGACAAGAACAGCTATAACTGACTCATTAAACAGGTTTTGTTGTAGGGATTTGCTTTTCCTCCATGAATGGTGGTGTATCAATGGGCCTAAGACCTTTAAAGTCCTATTAATACCCACACCAAATGAAAGAGAGTCAGCAGTCTACAGCTAAGGCAATAAACCAAGACCTTGTTTCAAGAGAGCTTGTACTGTGATGAGAAATTATTGGCAGAAAAATCAGTTGATGAAGGAGAAGTGACTTTGTGGTAGGGAACCTGTCTGCTTGGCTGAGCACCACCAGTTGCCAAACCATTTTACATGTGTGTGACCATGTTTTTCCACTGACCCAGTGGTACTCAAACCACCAACACAAAGAGGTGAAAGGGTCTTCTGCCACTCTCTCAGGTACTGTATTTCAGTAAGGACCACCAAAGCTTGTGTAAAGTGAGGATTTTTCCAAAGCCTTCACCGCTGGCTCACTTCCGCTGCTATGAGGATCAGCCCAATATATAAAATGAATCTGACTTAATGGCAAAGCAGCTACAAGAACAGAAATAGAAGCCTTGCCATTTCCTGAGGCAGGCATAGGTGAAGTATTCTACGGTCAGACACCCCTGGTGCCTCTACCCTGTTCATTTTCTTTGCTGATTATCACCCTTCAGCGTGGACACCAAATTTTGAATCTACCTGACAACTGGGCACTGAATGCTTGGTTCTCAAACAGCTGTGAATGGTATTTATCAAAGATACTAAGACTTATTTAAATTCAAGCATTTTAAACTGTTTGGGAGGTGGTAATACACGATTTCTTCTCCATTTCTGCATGAATATATATTGCTTGGAAGGAGGCTACTTGATTCAGCACATAACTTCCAGTACTTGGTAGAGCTAGATAAAGGTTAGACTCAATGATCTCAAAGGTCTTTTCCAGCCTAAAGTATTCCATGATTCTACTGAAGCTATCATGACTACTTACATGCTTAAAGATCAATGTGGATTTAAAACTTGTGCTGACACAGTCATTTAAAACAATCACCTGGACAAGCAAGCAAAACATCATTTGATTCCCATGCTTGCTAACAGTTTTATTTCAAAATCCTCAACGAGTGCCAAATATTTCAGAAAAAAAAAATAATAGACCTAATCCTTATCTTTCAGAGACTCTGTAAGAAGAATGCTTTTTACAGTGCCTAGGCTTGAAGAGAAGTAATAGAAGGCAATTTAAGCAACACAAGAGGTCAGTGAAGTAATTATTCAGCTTCTAATCTGAATAACATTCTCATCCACTGCTTGTGTCATCACATCTAAGGAACTCACAAATATTACAAAATAACAACTCATAGCATTACAAAATTAGTAATATTAATGGATGACTATCTAATGTGGTGGGTTGACCTCAGTGCCCAAAGATTGGGAAGGTGACCTAGTTTGAGCTAAAACAGAACTAATCCCATTCAGTGCTGTGGCTTCTTAACTTAGTCTCTGCTCAGTGGGGCATTTCTGCAGTCCAGAACAGGTTTGGACAGCCAGGGGCTGGTTCTAGCAGTGAGAAAGCTGATAGGGAGAGCTCCTGCCAAGGGCTGGCTGCAGACCAAGGTCACTGCTGTATCATCTCTACCACATTGGAGGTGCAGAAAGTAAAAGGCTGTATCTGTGGGGAGAAGCAGACAGGGCAGGTCACCCTAAACTGACCAACAAGGAATTGCATCCCATGAATGTCACCTTCAGGAGAAAGTTGAGGGATTACCAGGGTCAAGCTGCTTCTTCAACGACTGATTATCTATCTTCAATCCTGATCCATGAATTCTAGAATACAGTTCAGAATCCAGCTCCTGAATCTGGTTGCTCTCTTCTGCTGAGTCCACTCTGGGACTCAGAGCATCACTGGCAATGATGTAGCTGCCGTCAGAAGGTTGGGTTCAATATCGGGTTTGTATACATTTGTATCTATTTCATTATTTTAATTAGTTTTGTAATTCTTCTCAATATCCACCAGTCTCCCTCCCTTATTCCCTTTGTCTTCCCTTTGGGGAAGGAAGAGGTGTTCATAGAGTGCCTCTGTCACTCCTTTAGTGGCCACTCTGTCTTTGTTTTCTGCTTTGACTATTACAGATTCTTTGAAACAAAGTACAGAAACTCCAACTTACTGAAATTGTTAAGATTTGAAGAAGCAGATCCTTGATTATTTTGCTAACCATTCCTCTTGCAATGAGTTTTTCTTAAACCTTAGATACCTTCCATTCAAAGGTGAGTGTGGTTATTTCCACCAGCTTTCCCTTCTACAACCACTTGACAGACTGTCCAAAAAAATTCCTTGTTCCTCTTCACCCACACAAATCTCGTCTACTGAGAATGGTCTCTCTATCTTCATTACACATGTGTGAGACCCAATTATGTACTACAGGAAGAGCCTGAAGCCTCTTTACCATGGCATTCATACTGTGTTTATGGGGACAGAAGCCTGCCTTAAATCCTTCACACCATCTATTTCCCTTAATGGATCATTTGACTCTTTGCATATGTAAATAGAGCTGCAGATGCTAATAGCCAAATTGTGATTCATAAATGAACAGCTTGAGGGTTGTGGCTGTTCAATAAACTGTCTTCTCCCATCGATTCTGCTCAACAATTATCTTCAAATTTGCCTCAAATTTCATTATCTTCCGTGTTTAACATGAGCTCTTCTCTAGGAAGAGTTGCTGTGGTATAGCAAAATAAAGATTATAAAGATTATTGGTTATATATTAGTAAGAAAGGCATTTCATACATTTTTAATGATGACTATAACAAATGTCTTAACTATAGGAAGCCTAATTTTTAACTGTTAAGCTAAGACCTTATCTCTTGAATTTTACAGATGGGGGTTTTTTAAGTTTTCACAGAATTGGAATGCTTGGAAAGAACTTCTGAAGATCATCTAGTCCAACTTCCCCTCTTAAGCTGGATCACCTAGAGTAAATCACCCAGGAACACATCCAGGTGGGTTTGGAATCTCTCCAGATAAGGAGACTTCACAACCTCTCTGAGCAGCCTGCTCCAGGGCTCCAGTACCCTCACAGCAAAGATTTTCCTCATGTTCGGATGGAACATCCTGGGTTCCAGTTTTCATTGCCTTTTGCCCTGTTGCTGGACACCACTGACAAGAGTCTAGCTCCATCCTCCTAACACTCACCTTTTAGATATTTATAAGCATTAATGAGATTCCCTGATTTTTCTGGGTCTTTAGTGAAAAGAAAACAAACAAACAAACAAAAAACTCCACAAACCCCAACAACCAAACACTGAAACAAATGAAATATAAGGCTACCGGTCTGAGCTCCCTAGTTCAAGACAGACAGAGAACTATTGGAAAGAAGCTGAGAGGCCTGGGGCATCTCTGTGAGGAGGAAAGGCTGAGACACTTGGGCTGCTTAGCCTGGAGAAGGGCAGCCTGAGAATGAACCTTCTCAATGCTGTTCAATAGCTAAAGGGCACGGGTGCCCAGCAACAGGACAAGGAGCAATGGGTCCAAACACTTACCCAGGAGGTTCCACCTGAATGTGAGGCCAACTGTTCTTTGGCCAGAAGGTAGCTAACTGAAAAAGTAACCATCTGAGTAGAAGAAGCCTGGTTTACAGTACATTTCAGAAGTAGTTTCTATTTGACAGTAAAAGGGAAGGGTTTTAGCCTTTTCCTTTGGAAAAAGAGGTAGGAAAGAAGGGATTATTGACTGGCTCTCCCTCTTCTGCCCAGCCACATGATTTCCTATCTTTGAGACTTCTCTCACTCTTGGATTGGGTTGACATTGGACAGTAATGTTGAAAATTAGTAGAAGAGCATGACAGAAGAGAGTGCAAATACATATGGAGATAGAATGGTTGAATCTGTCCATTTCTCCCTAGGAAAACCTTCTGAAATAATGAGTGAAGCTTAAGTATTACTTTTCTGTTTTTTTTTTTTCTATTCCCATCTCCCTCGTTGCCCTTCTTTGTAGACAACTTTAAAGTAGAAGGCAACGAAATGATAAATTTTGTCTGTAAGGATCACAAACCTCTTTCTTTTCTTCCTCTATGCACAGTGCAAAGATCCTCTTACTGTGCTCTGTTTCCATGGGCCTTGTCATCTTCTCTACTGTGATCCAGGACATCAGAGCACATACAATGCAGAGCACCAGCATATGGCAAGAACACTTTGTTTTCTTTTCAGTTCACAAAATCACAGAATTATTGAGGCCGGAATTGACCCCTGAGATCATGAAGTCCAGCCTATGACCTAACACCACCACATCACCTTACAGACTTAAAGAGATTACTAAATAGACATTTCCCCTATGAAGAATATCAGCTGGAAAGCACATTATCTAATCAGGTTAAAGCAAATAGGCTTATTAGCTGTGCATTCCAGTTTGTTACTGGGGTGTTGGGGTTTTTTTCTCCTTTCAATAGCCATTATTTTCTGTGTCTTATATAAAAAGCCATTATCATGAAGCTAGCTTCACTCAAAAGTCTGTGACACAATGTTAATAATACCAAAGATAAAGGCACATTTACTGCTGGCTTTCAGATGGGTTCGAAGTTACTCTTTTCCCATTGAGTCAGTAGACCTTTGCCAAGAGATTTGAATTTTGAAATGCTCCACTTCTGTTTTTTTTTTAACTAGCACCTTTTTCACAACACTAGTAAGCAGCACATTCAGACCATCACTATGCACACCCACGCAGGATAGATCTGTGTCCTGCCTTTTGTTATTCTGCCAATCTTTCTTTATTCTCCCAGTCAACCTTCCTTTCTGCAACGTGAATGACTCATGGGACAAGGAAAACTGTTCTACTGCAAGGAGTTTTCCTACATACTTGTTGAAAATGGTTTCCTTAGAGCCTTGCCAAAGGTAGTGACTTTAAGTAAACTTCTAAATAGGGCACTGATAATTTTTATCTTTTTTTTTTTTTACATGTCTCTTCATTTAGCCAGCTCCATAATGCATCCTTCAGCAGTATTTTTTTAATCTTTTAGCTCCTACATAAATCCATAAAAATATGGTAAATCCTGTTTCAGGACTGCCAAGAAATGCTCTTCAACTACAGCTCATGCTGTACAGTTCTTAATTTTACACAAACCCCAAGCCCACTGAGAACAACCCTACAGGGTTCCGCAGTATTTCATACAATCCCAGAATCATAGAATGGGTTGGGTTGGAAGGAACCTTAGACATCATCTAGTTCCAACCTCCTCTGCCATGGGCAAGGACACCTTCCACTAGACCAGGTTCCTACAAAGCCTTGTCCAACCTGGTCTTGGACACTTGCAAGGAGGGGGCATCCACAACCTCCCTGGGTAACCTGTTCCAGTGTCTCACCACCTTCACTGGAAAGAATTTCTTCCTAATCTCCAGTCTCAATCTCCCCTCTTCCAGCTCAAAGCCATTGCCCCTTGTCCTGTCACTACAAGCTCAAAAGCTACGATGTGTTTCACTACAACTGTCAACATTTGAGGAAGCTCCGTGGCTGTAATTTAGTCTGGCTCAGTGGAAGAAGTATGGGATTAGGAGTCCCGAATTCTCTGTCGGTGAAGGGAGATGCGGACACCAGATGGTTCATCAGCAAGTCTCATTTATTGGCACTTAGTGTTGAGGTTAAATACAATAGTTAATTAGCTCATACATATTGCAGAATTTAAAGCTCATTATTGGTTACTGACTATCTGCATTCCTGGCATACTTCTGCATTCCTGTGGCTAAAAGCTAACTTCCTGTTCCGTTTCGACATCCTGTTTATCTCCATTCTTCTTAGCTTCTGTCTTTTCAAGGACAGTCTGTCCTTGGCGTTACCTTTGCCTTATTTCTCTCTCATCAGTAAGTTAATCTGACTATGGCCTTTTTCTGTAAGCCAATCCTGTATGACATCCTCCACACTTCCCCCGTTTTCTTTTTGGGCCAACAGGTTAGTTTGCCATGTCTTCTCAATCATCCTGCTAACCATTGTTTGTAAGCCATCAGCAGGAGTGGCTTCCAAAATGTGATGTTTCCAGTGGCTACCTATCTTCCAGGTAATTGCTGCTTTTCTGGATTTCTTTCCTGCATCTGTAAAAACTGTAACACCCCCCGCCAATGGCTGTTCAGACCGTAAGGGTTTAGCAATCCAGTCCCAATTTTTCAACCATTGTAGTTGATGAGGCATTAAAGGGCCCGTTCGAATGAGTGCTCCTGCTCCCAGGAGCGCCATCTGCAATTCTTCAGAATTAAGCAAAAACCAATCCAGATTTTCGGCTAATATTGGTAAATAAATTGTAATAGGCTCCATTCCTACTACTTCCACTACTCTGGCACGCCCTTTTTTTATCAGCATAGCTAATTGTTCAATTTTTGTACTGATTGTCTTCCTAGCCTGCAAAGGCGGTGATAACCATTCCAGCACCCTAAGCTCCCCCGTTTTCTTTTCAATTTGAGTGAGAGCCCCAAAAAGATGTGCAGGCGTGGACCAAATCGTAAGGTCAATGGGTGAGGCAACGTCCCGCCGGGAGACAAATCCTGAAGCCACGCATCGTAAAATGTCTTGTAAAACAGCCTCCTGTTCCGGTGTAATTGTAACGGGAGTAGTCGGATCAGTTCCCTTAAGCAATGGCCGAAGGGGATCTAACAATGAGTTAGGAATTCCAATGACAGGCTTCAACCATTGTAAGTCCCCCAAAAAACGCTGAGCTTCATTGAGATTGGTAAGTTTTGTTGCCAGCTGCAGTTTCTGTGGGCGTATACTCTGATTAGTAATGGACCAACCTAAATATTTCCATGGAGACGAGCGCTGAATCTTCTCTTGTGCAATCACAAGAGACGACTGTGCCAGGGTGGATTGAATCTGCCGCAACTGTTGTTCAGTAAACTGTTCTGCTTGAGCAAATAAAATGTCATCCATATAGTGGTAGATAATTGTTTCAGGCCACTTTACCCGTAAGGGTTGAAGGGCTGCATCCACATATAGTTGACACAATGTGGGTGAATTACGCATCCCTTGTGGCAATACTGTCCATTCAAATCGCTTATCCGGTTCTCCTCTATTAATGGCCGGCAGTGTAAAAGCAAAGCGCTTGGTATCCTGTGAGTGCAAGGCAATAGTGAAAAAACAATCCTTTAGGTCTATAATCAAAAGTGGCCAATCTTGTGGTAACATGGATGGATTAGGGAGTCCAGGTTGAAGTGCTCCCATAGCTTCCATTTGCTCATTCACAGCCCTAAGATCATGTAGAAGACGATATTTTCCTGATTTTTTCCTAATAACAAAGATTGGTGTATTCCATGGACTAGTGGATAATTGTAAATGTCCTTGTTGCAATTGTTCTTCCACTAGCTGATGGGCTGCAAGAAGACTTTCCCTTTTTAAAGGCCATTGCTTAACCATTACAGGAACATCAGTGATCCATGTAAGTGGAATTGGGAAAGTCCAAGCAATGGCGATTACCCCAAAGGGTGCTCATTTGATAACACCACCCCAAGTTGTGCTAATACATCTCTTCCTATCAGGCATTGAACTGAAGGGGGCAAAGTCACTACAGACAAGACAGTAACCAGCTGTTGACCATCGATTGCCACTGTCACTGGTGGTGTCTTTTGTGCTAAAGTAAGTCCACCCACTCCCGTCACTGTGTCAGTGGTGGCTCTAATAGGCCAGTCTTGTGGCCACTTGTCTGGAGACACAATGCTGGCATCCGCTCCGGTGTCCAGCAAGCCCTTTAGTTCAATTGTTTTTCCCGCATAAGAAATCTTAATTTTCTTTGTGGGTCTGGTATGTAAGTCCATTGTGAGCATTGCGATACCAGATGATCCAAAACCCTGATCACCCCGAGGGTCATTTCGCAGTGGCTGCAAACCACTGCTCAGCTGTGGGAGTGGTATAAGCTGAGCAATCCGTTGTCCTGCTTCAATTGTTAAAGGTGGAAAAGGAGTATGTGCCATAATCTGTATTTCTCCCTTAAAGTCCGCATCAATCACACCAGGCAGCACAAAAAGTCCCATGATTGAGGTGGACGATCTGCCGAGCAACAACCCTCCATAGCACTGTCCCTTTATTTGTATAGGTCCATAAAGTCCTGTAGGAATTTTTGTAGGTCGTGTTGTTGCCAATGTGACTCTTACTGCTGCTGCCAGGTCGAGTCCCAAGCTCCCTGCTGTTGCAGGTTGAAGACAGGAGGTGGCACTGATGTTACGGCAGCTACTTGTGTCCGGGCGCGGCTGCCTTTCGCGCTGCGCTGGGCGTTTCCCGACCGGCGGCGGCATGCAGAGGAGTTGTGACTATCGCTTCTACAGTTTTGACACCAGACACCTGTTGCTTGACATTCTCTCCTAATGTGACCTCCTCCTCCGCAACGATAACATCTCAAAGAAGCTTGACGCCGATCGGTGGAGGTTGCTGGAGCCACCGTAGAAGCTCGGAGTGGCGCAAGAGCAGCAAGTACTTGATTTTGTGTCAATTCTGCCTGTTTCTGCAAACCTACTCCTAACTCTTTAATAGCATTGACTAGAAAGGCCTGTTGCCCCGAGGGTTGCAATGCCATTCTCTCTAGTGCCTCCTCTATAGACCAATTCGCTCCTAAAGTTGCTAATACCCTTTTTGTGACCTCATTGCTGTTCTGTAAGGCACACTGTTTTAGCAGAGCACCCTTCATGTAGTCCGGTACTCCGGCTTTCTCTATTGCTGCAGCGGCTTTGTCTATAAAGCTTCCAAATGACTCATCCCTTCCTTGTTTAATTCCCATGTACATAGGTACTCCCGTACTATCTTTCACCTGATCCATAGCCAACCTTACTAGTCGCATAGCTTCCCTTACTTTCTCTGGACCCATTATCATTTGAGCTTCTGTCCTGCGATAAAGCCCTATTCCCATTAATTCATCCAGCGTAATTCCCTGAAGCGGATCTCCCGGCCCCCTTTGCACACTTATAGATTCTTGCACCCGTGCCTGCCAATGAGCATTGAATAACAGCTGTTGATGTTGTGTAAACATTAATTTTGCTATACTCCGTAGATCATTAGGCACAAGCAGCTGTGTATCAAACAAATAATCTAACATCTGCTTAACAGGTTCACTCTTAAATCCGAACTGACTCACTGTCTGTCTCAACTGTGCTAGTAGTTTCCAATCTAATGGTGTATAAGTACCCACTTGCTGTACTTGTCCATTCTGATCTACTTGCTGGTCATAAAATACGGGAAATGCCCATTCTTTCGCCGCCTCCACCTGCACCTCATCTCCATTCTCCAACCCATTCTTTGCCAAGGCATTCCATGCTTCCCGCCTCTGCTTTGCCATCTCCTCCCACAGGTCACTAAGTGCCCCAGGGACAGGTTCTGGCTCCTGCAGTGGTTGAGAAGCACCAATCTCAGTGGCCTTGTGGGCTGTGTTAGCGCTAATGGGTTCAGAAGATACAGGAGATTCTGATACCTCTTCTAAGGAAGGTGCAGTGGGCTCGGCAGAGCTGGTTGTGGCACCCGTACCTCCAGCAAGGGGTATTACCACCCGCGTCACACTCGGTGCACGGGGCTCATCCTCTGATCCATACTGTGCATTCTTTTTATACGCCTCTGCTGCCTCTTTAGCTGCCCTTCTCTCTGATTCTTGTTTTAACAACTCATTATGCACTACTCTCCAGATTTTCCCTAACTTTTTTGCCGTCTTATCATCCTCCAGGACCGCACTCCATAACTCATCTCCTAACTTTCTCCATTCTGTGATTTCATGAATTGTATGTGGATTCCCAAAACAACCTTTTGCATGACCCCATGCTAACAATCCCGTGAGGTCCTTTCTTACATCTATCTCCTTCACCCCCCTCCTTTCTAGGTGGGTCATAAATAAATCATATGCTGCTTGCCTGTCCATTTTTGTCGTCAGCGCTGTTGCAACTCTCCGGCTCCGGCAGCACGTATGGCCCAGGACCACCGCTGTAGCTCCTGAGGGTGCCTTCCCTCCTTCGTTTGGCACCGGCCCGGTTGCGTCGGGTCCCAACCCAACTTCACCGACCGTGGCGCGTCCTCCCCCGTTTTCTTTTAGCGAGACGCAGAGGATTCGGACGTCGGGGTCACCATTTGTCGGAGAAGGGAGATGCGGACACCAGATGGTTCATCAGCAAGTCTCATTTATTGGCACTTAGTGTTGAGGTTAAATACAATAGTTAATTAGCTCATACATATTGCAGAATTTAAAGCTCATTATTGGTTACTGACTATCTGCATTCCTGGCATACTTCTGCATTCCTGTGGCTAAAAGCTAACTTCCTGTTCCGTTTCGACATCCTGTTTATCTCCATTCTTCTTAGCTTCTGTCTTTTCAAGGACAGTCTGTCCTTGGCGTTACCTTTGCCTTATTTCTCTCTCATCAGTAAGTTAATCTGACTATGGCCTTTTTCTGTAAGCCAATCCTGTATGACATCCTCCACAATTCTCTTCCTGTATTTTCACTGCTCAAGTGGCTTCAGCTGCTTTTGTTTCTGTCTCATCTTCTCTCTGCCTGTTTGGATCTTTGTACACAGTAATTTCTTTGAAGCAGAGTAGAGAATGCACACTGCGCAGCTGCAGAGCACTGCCCTCACAATCAACAGCACCTTTGATTGGGTCCATTAAAGATCTTCCTTGCAAATGTACACTGGTGGCTACAGCAAGGCATCATTTAAGAAGAGAGACACCTTGCACAATGGTACTCTTCTTACTCATGTTCCACCTATTCCAGCAGCTGAGAAACAGCAGCAAAGGATGGTGATCTTAAGAACTGTGTTTTTTACCTTATTTGCTAAGCAAACAGTGGAAATTGGGTAAACTTTTCTTCACAAACAACATTTCAGCTTCTAGAAACATCTGAGCATCTGAGGGAGATTCCCTGTCACAATCAAAAAGTTGTTTTCCTTGTGCTTGAGGCTGGGTGAGACAGAGTCTCTTGGGCTGTGATATCGCAGGATGCACCTCTGTGTTTGCTTGAGACACAGTGAATTCTCCTGAAAAAGGCTTTTTGGGAAATTCTCTCCCTTCCCTTTGCAGATGTGACCATGGCAGAACTGTGGTTGCACTGCCCTCCTGCTCAGCTTGGCCAAAAGACAACCTGCATCAGCGACAATGCAGAACTTAACTCTGCAAGCTCTGAGTGATGTCTCTCTTGGCTACTTGGACACTCTGATCTTATTACAAGGTGTACAGCTCTCCCTGTAACTGATCTCCTACAGAGAGATGTGAGCACCAGCTTAAGTCTTCAGTACCTCAAATTTATGACTGCCTTGTTTATCAAGCCTCTAGTCTATCATCTCTAAGTATTTTTGCCATCTCATCTGTGTGTTGTTAGGAGAAATTATTATTAATATTAATATTGCATGTATCTCAGCTACAATAAGATGGATGCCATACACATAATGCACACCAGCAGACATGAACTTTTTGTTCAAAGCTTTGTCCCTTTACTACTCAGGAAAGTAACACGTCCTTTGATTTAGGGGATTTATTTTATCCTTCTCACTACATTGTGTTACTCATCCTATCATGAGATCTGCTAACATATTAGATACAAGCTTTAAAATACCTCTTTATCTTCACCCTAACTATATTTCAAATAGTTACTGAATTAAAAG
The DNA here is from genome assembly GCF_027791375.1 of Indicator indicator. Classification (NCBI taxonomy): domain Eukaryota; kingdom Metazoa; phylum Chordata; class Aves; order Piciformes; family Indicatoridae; genus Indicator; species Indicator indicator. The sequence goes on from NC_072053.1 coordinate 82,345,334, forward strand.
TATTTTTTTAAATTGTCACCTTCTTAACTCAAGCCTCCTTTGTTATTTTGAAAGACATCAATATAAAGAAGACACATAAAACTCCTCTTTTTCAGGTAACATGCAGAGACCTAATTTTTAATTGCTATTTAAAGTTGAATGATGAGCTAGAAGATGACATATACATCAAGGCTTAGCCAGTGTTGCCACACAGGCTACATGAGCTGCTTATACAAGGAAAAGAGAGCTATTAGAATTAAAGAATCACAGAATGTGGTGGGCTGGATAAAGGTCATCTAGTCCACACCCCCTGCAGTAAGCAGAGACATCTCTACCTAGATCAGGCTGCTCAGAGTCCCATCAAGCTTGACCTTAAATATTTTCCAGCAATGGGGCCTCCACCACTTCCCTGGGCAACCTGTTTCAGTGTTTCACTGCCCTTATTTCTGCTGCTAGAGTCAAATCACATTGCTGGAGGGCATAAGCTCTGTTTGGTGTGGACTCAGATGAAAGTGCTGCGGGTTTTATTTGGCATAGTGTATCCAGGTGCTGGCTAGAAGCACCAACAAACTTCAGAGAGAAACGTTAAATGCCACCTACCTATTCATCTCCACAAAGGAGCTGCTAGACCAGGGGTCTAACCGTAGAGAAATGAGACTGCAAACCCACTTAAAGGGAGCAGGCAGAGGCTTGCAAAGAGGTGAATATCTGGCCTCACTCCTGCTACTCACCATCCACAGCCAGGCTGTGTGGGATGGGTGTGTAATAACTGAGGGATGTGTGAGGCCAGCGGTGAGTAGCTGCACGCCCGTGGCTGGGAGGAAGCAAGGAGGCGATCTGCGTCAGACACCTGAGTCACCATGCCTCCCGGGCCAGTCCCCCGGGGTGCAGCTTAGAATCACCAGGACCTAGCTTTTAGTCATCAAACTAAAGTGATGCTTGAGCAGAGCCAAGGAAGGCTCTTGAAGTCAAGATGCAAAGTCCAGCTGGCACTCACATAAAACACCTCAACTTAAACCAATGGAAAATTTATGACAGCCTTTTTTCATTCTTCCCCTTTTAGTGTTTGTGGGATGGATGCAGAGCTAACCTGGTGTGTATGCTGGAAACAGAGGCATGTGCTAGATGAGCAAGTTCTAGCAGAGCCACGTGGAGAAGCAGCTCATGCTATAGCTACCTAGACTATATTTTATAAGCACTCCTATGCACAGGGGATAGAGGTGCACTCATACTTTGTTCACAAAAGCTAATTAACTAGTATGGGGGCAGGATTAGAGAGAACACACTTCTAATCTACTAGATCAGTGTGACTATTGATTGAAATCATAGAATCATGGAATTGTTTGGGCTGGAAAAGACCTCTAAGGTCCTCAAGTGTAACTGTCAATCTAAGCCCACCATGGCCAATAAACCATGTCCCAACGTGCCATGGCCACACAATTCTTGAACACCTCCAAAGATGGCGACTCCACCACATCCCTGGGCAGTCTGTTCCAATGTCTCACCACTCTTGCAGTAAATGATCTTTTTCCCTAATATCCAGCCTAAATCTCCCCTGGCACAATTTCTATCACCTGATGCTAGGGAGAAGAGAGAGTTGTGGACAGCCAGAAGGTCTCCCCTCAGCCTCCTTTTGTCTAGACTCCAGATCTCACAGCTGCTCCTCACTAGACCTGTTCTCCATAACCTTTAACAGATTCATTGTCCTTCTCTGGACCAACTCCAGCACCTCAGTGTCCTTTCTGGAGTAAGGGCCCTGAAACTGAAATCAATTCTCAAGGTGCAGCCTCACCAGTGCCAGGTACAGGGACACAATCACTGCCCTGCTCCTGCTGGCCACACTTTGCAGATCCAGGCTAGGATGCTGTTGGCCTTCTTGGCCACCTGGGTACACTGCTGGCTCATCTTCAGCCAGCTGTCAACCAGCACCCCCAAGTCCTTTTCTGCTGGGCAACTTTCCAGCCACTCTGCCCCAAGGCTGGAGTGTTGCATGAGGTTGTTGGGACTCAAGTGCAGGACCCAGCACTTGGCTTTGTTAAACTTCATACAACTGATCCTGGCCTATTGATCTAGCCTCTCCAGATCTCCCTGCAGCACCTTCCTACTCTCAATCAGATCAACACTGCCACCTGACTCGGTGTCATCTGCAAACTTTCTGAGCACACGCTCAACTCCCTTGTCCAAATCACTGATAAAGGTATTAAATAGAACCGGTTCCAGTACTGAGTCCTTGGGAACACCACTTGTGACGAGCCACCAGCTGGATTTAAGTTCATTCTCCACCACTCCTTGGGCCCAACCAGATAGCCAGTGAAGCGTCCCCTCATCCATCATGTTCATCTTCTGTAACCACTTACAACATGATCAAGGGTTCCCTTTCCTCTGTGGCATCACTGAACACTTTGAGGCCACACATTACAATTGTAAAGAAAAATATGGCTGCTTCATTTGCAGTATGGTTTTTATTTTCTGAAGTAACTTGCATCAGGAACATCCAATTCCAAGGTACTGGACTGGACTATGTTTCAGTGGATGCTGTATACCTTATCTCATACACTGTGTGCTTCTTCACATGGAAGCTTTCCAAAATAGTACACCAGGAAATTACCTGTGACCTGAAAATTTCTCCTCCTTTTACCTGCAATTGGCAGAGTGTCAGGGGTCAGGGCTGGGTTGACCACTAAATGTGTGACAGAGGCTCTCCATGAACCCCTCTCCCTTCCCAGAAGGAAGAGAAAGGGAATACGGGAGAAAGACTGATGGGCTGAGTAAAAAACCTTTTAAAATCAGTTTTAGTGAATGTAATAACAATAAAATTAAATGTATACAAACATCATAGAAGTGACCTTGGTCCATCAAGCCAGCCTGTCCAGATCCCTCTGCAGAGCCTTCCTACCCTGAAGCAGATCAAAACTCCCACCCAGTTTAGTGTCATCTCCAAACTTACTGAGGCTGCACTCAATCCCCCTGTCCAGGTCACTGATAAAGATATTAAAGATAACTGGGCCCAGTGCTGTCACCTGAGATAGCAAGAAATCAAAACAGAGAGACTCAAAGTTGTGCATTCATTTCTGAAAAAACAAAACTCCACTAAATGACTCTTTTTTTTTTAGCCAAATAAACAGATTTACATTCCATCATTTAGAATATGAAATGCAAGGGAGAAAATACACAAGTTTTCTTTAGTGTTATAAATGGAATTTTGAACTGAAATTGCAACTTCTCTAGTAATCCTGTAACAGGACTCTGAGCTTTTCACAACTGAGTTAACAAAAGTGTGCTGCCTACAGAAATGAAAGTGTTTTAAAATGTTCACTCAATAAAGCATTGTTTCTTACTTGTTATTGAACAGTTAAACAATTTTGAAGGCTTAAGTGTATGTATGGCTGGTGTAAGTAATGGGAATTCATTACCTGTTAATATACAGGGAACTCACTTAGGAAGTGCAGAATTTACATTGGTAAGGGGTTTCCTTACTTGCTAACTGCTATATTGAAGTGAACATGGTATTAAATTTGAAAAGGTACACAATTTGCCTGCAAGAATACAGTTTTTCACTCCTTTTTCTGATTCTAAGCCATTGTCTCGAACATGCCAAATCTGTGGCTCAGACTAGGTATCTTCAGAAATCTCATCTAATTAAACTTCTTTTGAGCTTTTAGATCAGCACTTCCTGAGGTATTTGTGTCATTAACAATTCACAAGTAGGCTTTTCTGCTTGCTGTTCTGTATTCAGGTTTACCCTGGGTACATAGAAAGCTCTATATAGTGTAATTCCCCCACAAAATACACAGAGGATAGAGATTACATAAGCACAATGTTGGAAAGCTGGTACCAATCTGGACAGCATTCTCAAACTCCCATGGGGAGAGCTTGTGCAGAAACAACCAGCACAAGTCTAAAATGGAAAGCCTTCTTTCAATGTATGGTCCCTGAGAGTTCAAATTTTGATTATTTTCACACTATTAAACAAATAGTGAGCGCTCGTATTCAAAAAGAAACCAAAAACAGAACCAGAAAAGCAAAAGGACTGCACATACCTGTGGTAAAAGAGGAATACTGCAACACAACTGACACAGCTTTTTAAAACCAATTCAAGGAAGGAATACCTAAGTAGAATTAAGCAGAAGGAACTGCCAGAAGCTGTTCACGAGAAGATTCTGTGCACTGAAAGTAGAACACATACCTTTGATAGAAAATCCAGCCTAGAATGAGAAAAATAAGGTAAATTTCAGTCTTAATATTGGTATCGTGGCTACACTGCAGATGTTAACTTTCAACTTCACCCATGTCCTTCTTTCTCCCTCTAGTAAACCAAGACTTTCCCAAAGTCCATTTGTCATTATTCTCACATTCTCAACTGCAGTAAGAAATCTTAAGCCTCTATGACAAACATCCCAGCTGTGTATGAAGATCTCTAATATAAACTGAAGACATGAGGACAAAGCGTTTAAAGCTGCACAGAGAGCAAATTCCAGCTGAGACACAAATTCAGCACCAACTGCTACTGCCTTAAGTTATCAGGGATATTTTTATTCTGGTGTACAATAAACTGCCTTACAGAGTACACATAAATACATCAAAACTATTTATGTTTCTCAAAAGATTACATTATGATAAAACTAACATTCTTCTTAAATGTATGAACTTGTGGCAACAAGAAAAATACCACAAGTAGGAAATTCTAATTACTAATATATAATGATGTAGCATTTACATTATCATATCACTTAAACCTATAGTTAGCTTGAAGGACTAAATATATGTATTTTTTAAAATATATGTGTACTGCAGAAAAAAACCAAAACTCCTGTGTTTTTTCCAGAACAAGCTCCAGTTAGTTCTCAGAAAAATATTTGCATATTGAAAACACCATTTTTAATTTAAATCATATTAAACCCCTTAATGAACTGAGTTCTAATTGAAAACAAACCTCTTTCACTTAATTTAGAAAAAATAAATTAAAGCTAGGAATTAAGTTAGAGATCAAATTTTGGTATGGAAAACTTGGCAATCCAGGCTTGATCAGGACTTTTTGCTTCATGTCACTGTCTTACCAGGTGCTCCAGCAATTTTGTGGTGTGGTTAATTTCCACTTTCTATTGATAAACTAAGGAATTGGGGAGGTCTGTGGGGGTAAGTCAAATAAACCACAGTGTCCCCAGGATTGTGGTAGGTGATCTGGCTGCAAAATGGACCATATAAAGTTAGTTTTCAGAGACACTGTGCAGATGTTTAGCATTTTTAGCAAACACACCTTTAAGTAGATAAACTATCTCGTATTGCACCGCATTTGTGGAATACCATTTTCTGGAACTCGCAATGTAACTTAGAGAAAGTATTTCCATACCATCAGCTGCAGCATCACTCCGTTTACACGGAGTCAGTGAAGGCACCTGGAAAACCACATGGAAGCAGGACCACCTGAAGTATTAAAATCAAAGCAGGAAGGGTACCCTGGCTGTGATTTCAAGAGGTATTTAAACATCCCAACATTCTTGTTCACTTTATAAAAGTACTTCAAGAAGTATTAAAACCTTTGCTGGGGATACATTTCAAGGGTACAATAAGATATCAGGGCTTACGGACCAGACGGTGGTGGTTCCAAAAGGACACTACAGATGCTCTGATGAGACACATAGGCACAGCATATTAACTGAAGTGCTCAGAAATAACGGGAGGGTAATATCCACTTCTGCAGATAAGATATCCTGGGAGGTAAAAAAGAATTGGAAAAAATCCCCAAGCTATGTCGCACACTGTGACCCAAAACCACGATAAATCAGATTTTACTCCAAGAAACTGCTCGGCATGCTACGTTCCTACCAGTTTCCTAAAGAATTCCAGCCCTATGACCGCCATTAAGCAGCACTAGCACAGGGCTCACACCCAAACAACCGATCCCTCCGGCCCGGGGAGCAGACCCCTGAGGCACTCCCGCCCTTTCCCGCCCACTCGGGCCGCAGGCAGGGGCATGCCGCGCCAGCTAGGGCCGGGAGCGTCAGCGGCGTAGCCTCTCCACAGCCCAGGCGGGCGCTGCCACCTAGCGAGGACCACGGCGGCGGAGCTACCGCCAGCCCCGGAGTTTGCAGGCCGGCGGGGGCGGGGAGATCCCGGGCCACACACGGCGCGTCCGCCCGGCCTGCTGATAGCCTGCCAGTGGCACCACCCTGCCCTTCCTTCCAACATGGCCGCCGCCGCCGGGGCCGTGAAGGTAAGCGCGGGCCCGCGCCGCCATGGGCTGGGAACGTGGTGGCGGCCATCGCTGTGCTCAACCCCTCCCCGCCTGTCGCCTTCCTCCCTGCTCCCGGGCTGGGCTGCGGCTGTGCGAAGCGGGAGCGGAGGGCGCGGGCAACGCCGCCGCCCTCTTGGCGCTGCGTGGCGCTCGCTGTGTCGTGCCACGCTCTATGCTCTCTTCCCGCTTCCCCTCCGCTCCGCCCGCCGGCCGGGAGCGGGTCCAAGAGCACGGTGGCCTTTAGTGGTGCCAAGCAGGAGAGGGGCCGCCATGGCGTGCAGCGCAGCGCTGACTTTCCCTCCTCAAGCCCTGGTCCTCGTTTCCTCGCCGGGCCGGCCGCATGGCGCTGGCTGCCGCCTCTCAGCCGTACCTGGGGGCGGGCGGCCTCCGCCGGCCCCGCAGGGGCTCCCGCTGCCGGCCCGGACCTTGTGGTTTGGGGTTTTTGCTGGCTTGGGTGGTTTGGTGTTGTGGTTTTTGTTTTGTTTTGTTTTGTTTTGTTTTTTGTGGTTTTTTTTGTTGTTATTTTTTGTTTGTTTGTTTGTTTTTTTCCTGTGGGTTTATGTTTTTTTTTTAAACCGAAAACCAGAGGCCTTAGGGTTTGCGACCCGGCTGCCGACTGTGGGGTTTGTCAATGAGAGGCAGCCAGGCAGGTTTGTAACCGTTGCGGGTTACACAGATCCCGAAGCGGCAGCAGAATGTAGCTGGTATGAAAGTTGTGCGTTAAGACTTGTCCCTCCCATCTGTTTAAAAAGAAAAAAAAAAAAAATGGCTCCAGAAAGCGACAGCCTGCATCAGAGCTGAACATGTGAGTCAGGCTGGAAATCTGAGGTTTGTGTTTTGACCAAAATATGAGTTAGTTTTCTGAGGGGAAGTAACTTTCCCAGATGTTTTGGCTTATTTTACAGAGGCAGCAGGTTCTTTTAGTTGCAAGTGGTATGCCCCTTGCTGTTAATCTCGTTTTAAGACAGCCTTTTTAGTGCTATCCTCTTCTTATCATTCCCCAGAAAAAAAGAAGGTAATATAGATACATTCACTAGTTGTTTAGTTGTCACAAAGACTCATAGCTGGCCATGGCAGCATTTAATGTTTAGTAGTGTTTGAGACCCTTGTACCCTTGCTGCATTGATGCTTCTGTGTTGTGCACTTGAACCTATTCAAGGAATTTCACCAAACAGCAAGTGAGAAAGGGCACACACTGAAGCATGATCATTATTTGGACTCCAACAGAGAGATTATTTTGATTTTGTAGTTACTGATGTGGTAACTTTTTGTTAGGTTTCACTTTTGTTGGTCTTCATCCTTGTTTTTGAGACGACCCGTAGCATAGTAAAATACTTCATGTTTCACTTCGCTGCAATGCTGGTTTATTTTAGATTTCACTCCAGGTGAGATGAAGTCATTTACTATGCTATAGTTTGTTTCTTTCTGCTGCAATGCCATTTTACTTTAGGTAACTCCAGGTAACCTTAGGTACAGCCTCCATTAATTTGCACAGGTTGCATTCTTCATGTCGCTTTGTAAGACGCAAAATCTGGAATGAAGCCTTGCATCTTTCCATTCTTGAAGTCACTCCTGGCTTTGACTGTCTGCATTTTGAGGAAAGGTGTGACTTCTCTCCCTGAATCAAGTCTCTGCCATGCTTTGCTTTCAGTGCTGGGCTGCTAGGTGGAAGTAAACCTCAGCTGCTTTGGCGGGGTGCCTTGCCACTGAGCCTAGAGCAACTGTGTTCCTTTGATAAAGTACTGGAAGGTCTGTAAAACAGCATTTAATACAGAATCAGATTTTTGGGTCTCCAGCCCACAGATGCAGCTGATATTCGTGGAGATTATTCTCTTGGAGAGACATAAAAGTTAATTTTAGGGTTGGAGTTGACATTACATGATGGGAGAAACAGCTGCTTCAATGAATCTCTGCGGGCCTAACTTTCCTTCTGCTGTAGTAGCTCTCCTGTAAGTTACACTGAGTCCAGCCATTGTTGCTTAAGATGGCTTAAAAGTGACCAGACTGCTGCTGAGGAGTTTTTCAGGGAAGAAGATGGCAAAAACGAATTCAAGGCAGTGTAGCTCTTGTGAGCTGTTAGTTCCCGTCACTCAGACTGTGGATGTTTTGCCAGCTGGTTGCACTGCAGCCATTTCAGATGGCACAGCCATTGGTGTAAAAGCTTGCTCTGGAACTGAACTGTTCAGCACAAGCAGGAGCTGGAGCCCAAGAGCTAATCTGAAAGCAACCTTGCCAGGCCTATGCTGCCACAGGTCAAGTGTGCCTCTTTCTGGGGCAGGAATGATTTGTTACAGTGCTGGATCTATATGTTCATTAAATCATAGAACTGTTTTGGTTGAAAAGACCTTTAAGATCATTGAGTCCAACCATTATCTAACTCTGTCAAGGCTGGTGCTAAAACCATGTCCCTCAGCACCACATCTGTCTTTTAAGCACCCCCAAGGTTGGTGATTTAACCACCTCCATGGGGAAGTTGTTGCAGTGTGGAGAAGTTTCTTCTCATATCCAACCTTAACCTCCCTTGGTTCACCTTGAGGACGCTTTCATCCAATCGCCAGCCCCCACCTGGCTCCAGCCTCTTTTCAGGGAGCTGTAGAGAGTAAGGAGGTCTCTCCTCAGCCTCCTTTTCTCTAGGCTAAACAGCACTAGTTCCCTCAGCTGCTCCTCAGATGACCTGTTCTCCAGAAGGACCCTCTCTCTTGAGGACCTTTATGGAATTCCATTTATGAAATACACACAGGAGCAATGGTGAAAATTACCTTTTGTTGCTTTTTAGTTTTGTTATTGTTCCTGTGGCACACTTCTTACATGATTCTCAAAAAAAAAATTACTCAGCCTAAACTATTTAGTTTTCGTAAGCAATCTGTCTGATTGTGATGAATAAGAAACATGAGTAACATGGGAACAGAGCCATCAGAACTACTGCAAACAATGATCTAGGTCTTTCGTAATGGTGAGGTATCCTCAGTGTTGGGAGTTAGTGGATTTTAAATCTCATTATCTATTGCACTACTCCTCGGTCTCCACAGGGAGGTAGCAAAAGGAAGTAGGAGACCTCTTAAAAATACTTCAGCATTTACACCATCTGGTGTGGAAGGCTTTCTCAGAGGAGCATTTGGTGTGTAAGGGAGACCACCAAACCTCTGTTTCTTGAAACAAAATGCTTAATGAGCCAACTAATTTAGTGGTTGAACAAATGAGGTGTCTGTGAAGGTGAAAGAGAAAGCGAAAGACAATTATGTGTGTGTGAGGAAGGGGATTGTTGTATTTTGAGGTCTGGAGGTTTCACTTGAGAAGTTCTCCTTCTTCAGAAATAATAAAAATGTTGGAACCATGCAGTGATAAGTAATGGCAATGGCTATTTTTTTTTCCATGGTAAGCAACTCAGCCATGATAGGAATTCTTCAGCTTAAGTGAGGCAAACTCTGTAACCCCTGGTCCCATTGGAGTAGCATGTTCTCTGTGTGATAAAGAGTGGCATTATTTTTGAAGGTATAGCAGAATGATGGGGTTGGAAGGGACCTCCAGAGATCATCTAGTCAACCCCTGTGCTAAAGCAGGGTCATTCACAGCAGGCTTCCCAGGATCACAATGTCCAGATGGGTTTGGAATCTCTCCAGGATGGACTCCATAAGCAGTGAGCTTTTGAAATTGAGAGTTTATGGGATTATCTGTGTGAAAAATGGAGAAGATATTACACAAGTTTGCTATGCAGCAAGGTTTGGTTTACTTTCACGAGCATTTGGGGGCCAAATTCTCTAAGAATGAAGATTTCCAGACCACTTCACAGTGCTACCATCTCTGATTTATGGTATATAAGTGAGTGTGCAGGAAGGCAACATCTGTGCTGGGAAACCAAAGTCACCTTTTCCTGTTTCTCTACTGTCCTACTTCTAAATCAACTTCCTTCTCTCTACACATGCTAACACCAGCTGAGCTTTGACATGTAGGAACATCTGAAGTGACTTACCTGCTAGTATGAATACATGCTTGGCTAAAATCCTGTTATCACATTCCATCACTCCCTGGTGGATTCTCATTTATCATGCAGAGATTATGCCCCATGTAGGAACTGCTGCTGTCCAAGGTTTTTTCCACGAGTCACGCTCCTCATCTGTCTAAGGCTAATATCTCTCTATATAAACACCCATATATCTGTAATCATATAATCATGGAATATTTAAGGTTGGAAAAGACCATCAAGATCATCAAGTCCCTCTGGTAACCTAACACTGCCAAGTCCACTGCTCACCTGTGTCCCTCATCACCACATCTACATGCTTTTGAAGACTTTACTAGGCAGCCCCTTACAGGGCTTGACCACTCTTCCAGTGTCTTTCCTAATGTCCAACCTAAACCTCCCCTGACATGACCTGGGACTGTTTCTTCTCATCCTGACAATTGTTACCTGGAAGAAAAGGCCCCACCTCATTCAAATCTTTCAGCTAGAGAGATACTCTTTATGAATGGTGAGGACTGAAGCCCCACCTCACTTCCAGAATGTGGTATAAATTGGCTCACCCGTGCCTGTTCTGTGAATGATACAGAAAAAACTCCCTTCAAAATACAGAATCACAGAAGCATTCCAGTTGGAAAAGACCCTCGGGATTGCCAAGTCCAATGGATAGCCCTGCTCTACAAGGTTCATCCTTAAACCATATCCATGTCATTTGCTGTGCTTGAGATTGTGCCTGACAGTACCCATTCTACCCAAAGTGCTAAGCATTCTGAACTCAAGAGAAAACCTGACTTAATTGAGGATGGAATTATCCATAGGAAGACAAAAAACAAGATACTTTCCAATGATGTACTAGAAACAAGAAAATTCAGATGCATTTTTATTTAGCCAGGGTATGAAATCATAGGTGAGTTTAGGTTCAGTGAGAATATAGTTTGAGAGGAAATGGCCTCAAGTTGTGCCAGAGGAGGTTTAGGTTGTACATTAGGGAAAAATTTCTTCTCTGAAAAGATTGTCAGGTCCCAGAACAGACTGCCCAGGGAAGTGGTGGAATCATCATCCCTGAAGGAGGGGTTTAAAAGACTAACAAAAAACTGTTGCTGAAGTACACCATTTAATGATGACTTGGTAGTGTTAGGTTAATGGTTGGGCTTGATGATCTTTTTTTGGTCTTTTCCATCCTAAACGATTCTGTGTTTCAAATTACCTCATTTCTTTTTTCTTTCTTTCCCTCTTTTTATGAAACAACTGGAGCAGATGAGCAAGAACACGAAATCAGTTATTACTGAAGTGTCACAGATCAGTGGCAATTGTGAGTCACCTCAGGCTTTTTCACTACAAGTTGTATCAAAACACAACGTTGGACTCTTAGCCTGATTTCTTAAGGGGGGGGGGTGAAATTAAAATTAAATGGCCCTTTGGCATCTCCTTTCCCTTTCCCTTATACCTTGAAAATGTCAGTCAATTTCATAAAAACTTGGGAAATTTTTCCTTGGCTTTTTTAATTTGATTTTCTTTTAAAAGGAGAATCTTTTAAAAGGCATAAAAAACTAACAAGTTAAATACTGTTGTTTAAAATCAGTTGTTTGACATTTCATTTCTGGGCATGCTGTGTTTTGTTGATCTGTAGCCTAATCCCATATGAAGCAGAAAATACATTTTGTAGCTACCTACTTAGGTTTTGAGGCACACTATTAAATGGACTGACATGTGCTTTTCTGTGCAAGATTGGGATTATTGGTGGAACTGGCCTGGATGATCCAGACATCTTAGAAGGAAGAACAGAAAAATATGTCGATACTCCTTATGGCAAGGTCTGTATAACTTTAATTATTATTTTTTTTTTCATTACTGAGACTTTGTGCTGTAAAGATGTTTGCATGCTTTAAAGAATTTTCATACTGCTGTGAAACGAATGCTTGAGGGAGGTGCAACCTCTTGTGTGATTCTTAGCCTGTAGAAACAAGGTCTTACAAAGGTGATGTACCAAAGAGTCTATTACTCTTCTCATTTGTAGTTTATAAATTCAGTCCTGAATTTGCAGTCAGGAGGGACAAATCTTCGAATTTGTGCAGTTATGTGACCTGTAGTATATATCAGATCACTCCAGGAACCTTTCTGAATAGTGGGGAACTGTCGTTGAGTTATATGGACCACTGTCTTCTCTGTAACCACTGAAATATGCTTTACATACCAATGTTCTCCTTACAGTCATGTTTATAACCATGTAATTTGAAAATGATTTGAAAATGAAGCTCTGAAACTGATTTTGTGGCACAAGCATTCTTGACCAACTCTCCTTCACATTGCTTCAGCCCTTTTCCTTAGCAAAAGGGGAGTGGAGGCTAGAAGTGGTGCTCCATACCCAATGCTGAGTGTGCTGTGAAGGACAATTCCTGCTCCAAAGGGTTTGGAGTAGGAACAAGGAAGACAAAGGTTGAGAGAGAGTTTTATAGACAGGAAATCAAAGGGGAGAGAGGTTCTAGATGACACAGGAAGTTCATAGAAGAACTAGATCTCAGATAGTTCATAATGTCACAAGACCAGAGGATTCTGAGTGCTATACAATAGCCATCGGAATTACATCTTACGAAGTCTTTCAACGTACACTAGGAGGTATACAATAAAACAGCTGCCAGGTGGCAAGACTTTTTTATGGGTAGAAGCTTGTCAGAAATCCCCCAATCTAAATGGTTTAAAGGGGAAGTAAGAGTGTAAAAAGCAAGGGGATTTTGTATGCAGACCATTCAAGAAGGGGAAGGAGATAGATACTGAAGGAGGAGAAAACATAAGCAGGAAAATAAATTTAGTATTTCCCCCATCCTTCAAAGTCTCTTAAAAAACAGCAAGAGAGTGAAGGCAACTTGCCTCCTCCGTTTTCTATACTCTGAAGAGTGGTCAGTGTTGTTCTGAAGTAGAATTTTGAGAGTCATGAGTGGTCACAGCAGGGCCCTGCCTGCAGACTGCTCACAAAGCAAAAATAGCACTATGCTTGCATCAGATAGTAACTGAAACCTTTGTATCCTGGAAGGGAGAAAGACTTTCCTCCCTCACAGGGATCTGTCCAATTTATCCTGAAGGCTCCAGCGTCAGCACACCATGGTGCTGTGATGCAACAGGATTTGGGTGGTCCAAATTCTGCAGGCAGTGGGTGGTCTGCAGCAGGGTTTAGTATTGCTGAAGAGAGTGGGATGGCTTCTGCGCAAAGGAGTGGAAAAAGTTTCCTCAGTCCTGCACCTCTGGTCAGTTCAGAAGACTTTTTGGATTTCATTTAGGGAGCAGCTTAGCTGCTGCGTTTTTCTCCCTGTGTCCTTCACAGAATGCAACATGAATACAGAAGAATGAGTTTCGGTTGCCTATTGCGGTTGGTAAGATGTCATGATAGGAATCCCAAGTGTGGATTCTAGATTCTGTGCTGAGCTCAGCTGGGACTGTTAAGCTGACCTGGACAGAAAACTGCAGCTTCTTGGAGGTTCTATATCTGTGAAAGGCAGCACAGCCAAACAGCTAACTTTTGTCTTTAGCTTTGTTGGCCTGTCTCTCATCTGCTGCCTGTACATCTAGACTCCTAAATTAGAATTCAAGCCACTGGGCCTCATAGTTGGTCCATGTAGATTCATTCCTGCATGGATCCCATTAGCCTCAGGGTTTGAATGCAGTTTTCATCCTCATGGAGCAACTGTTGGATCAGCCTTGATGTAAGACATGCAGGGCTCACACACCACCGGTTAACAGTGGTATACAGTGCGCTGAGTGGGTCAAGTCAATGGATTTCAGGTGAAGCAGAAAGAAACATCACCATTTTAGTTGGCATTATTAGGTGGATCAATATTTGTGTATTTAGCTGCTGAGACTATTTAGCATTCAGGAAGGAGGTGTTACACAGCTTGCCTTTCTCGTTTTAGAACAGCAGAGATGAGAGAAGCAGCTGTAGCTGAATGCAGAGGGGCAAATGAGAACTTAAAAGTGTGCTTGGAGAAGTTTAGAAGTTTGTGGTTTGTGCTTATATTTTTTTCTAAAGGTGTGTCTTATTCGTGATGCTTACTGACATAAAACCAAATTCGGATTTTTTTTCTGCCGTAAAGATGCTTTTTTTCATAGAGCTGTGACATCAATGGAGAGAGAATATGAAATTTTAAGAAGTAAAGGGCTTCATCTAAGCAGACTGTTTAGCAATTTGTGGTCTGTTCTTTGCTGAGAGAGCCAGAGATGCAAATGTCAAGTCTGCTTCATTCAACAGGTTAGAATGAAAGTGAAGGTCTGAAGGCCAAAAGGAAAATGCAAGGCATTGTGCAAAAAATTCATGTCCATTTCATTCTATCTGTAAAAAATGCAAAGTGTACAAGCCTGCTTTCCTTAAATTTGGGGATTTAGTTCTTAAATTTCTTGGTGAAGACATAGCCAAAAGACTTCTGACTGGAAACATTTCTGGTGGTGATATTCCTTGGCACATATGACACTTGAAAACAGTAAAAGTAGAAGGTTCTTTAATGCTGTTTTTTCACTTTTAGAAGCAGAGTAATGTATTACATTTGCTTTATGTAAAGATCTTGAATTGTCTTCTGCTTTGACATTCTTGAATCATTTAATAACAAAACCAACTTCATTAGGGAATGTGGGGATATATTTTCCACTGAAATATGGAAAACTTTAAAGAAAATTAGCATAAGAATTTTTGCATTTTTCTGTATTTTCATTGATCCTTCCATGAAAATATAGCACGTTAGGTTTTTAAACAATAAATATGCCTAGAGCTGTTAATATTCCATCTTGCTTTTCTCCCTTGTCCACTTCCACCATTTTCATTGCATCAAAAACTTGGTATTGTATGGAAAATACCCCAAAACCTTTTGGCGTTCTATCTCCAGATACAGAAAATACTGAGTAAGAAAACTGCTTGCAACAGCACTTATCTGCATCACTGAATCTTGAAGCTATTAATAAAACTTGGCTCAGAATATAGTTTAAGGTAAATTGGTTTACTTTTCTGGATGATTGAATCACCCTTTCTCAAATAACAAAAATATCTTCCTGCTCTAGGAAATCATTTTAGGTGCCTCTCTCTTCTTTTCTGGCCAAAGGTATATCTGGTCCACCTCATAAACAAGGCTGCATGAAAATGAGGAAAAAGAGAAAAATAGAACAGTGACATAACACTTGAGCCCCTCTTCTGCCTCCCCAAAAGGACCTCAGTCATTTGATTTCTAAACTAGGTCACGAGTTAAATAAAGGCTTGGGGAACCTATCAACTTTTCCATCCCAGATTTTTGTTTGTTCATTCTGTGTTCTGTTCCAGCTTGTTTCTTAGGTGAGACCAAGGGAAAAATTAATTCTGCAAGCCTCACATTAACAATGCTGTATGGATATTTACGTTGCAGACAAAAGGGATTTGCTTCAAATGGATGTTACTGTCATAATTTAAGTTTAAATGTCCAGGATTCTTTGCTTCCTTTTTTGTTATGCAATGCTGAATAATACAGATCTGACTAGGATTTTGTGGAAGACGGAAGGAGTTAAATACAAGCATGAATTATTAATGTTTGAGAACTTTTTATTGGGCTTTTTAGAAGTTTAAATAGATATTTCTCAGTTGGAAATTTTTATTGTTTTATCAGCATTTCAAGGCTTCAGACTGCAGCTGAGATAACAGCAGAGAGGTGCAGCACTGGAATTAACTTGGGGGAGAAGGAGCAGAACAGAAGAATACACTAGCTCTGTTAGGTGGTTAACACATAGCTTGAAATTTCTGCCTCCTTCACTTCCGTGTAGCTGTACAGATGCTGACTTATCTTTATTTCCTCTCTTTTAATGAGCCATGATACAGTATCTGCATTCTTCTCTTTAACTGTCAGTTCGTTATTTAACAGCACTTTCTTTGCTCAAAATCTTTCTTTTTTTACTGTCGTGTTTCTACCAATCCTGTGCAATAAAGGTGTTCAGGCAGTCACCTGGAAGATGCCCTGAATATGTTCTGAGGAAATACATGTAGAGAAGACAACTCTCATCCTGTTCCATGGACACCCTGGATCCTTTTGATTTGACTATTGTGGCAGCAGAAAGGAGAGAAAACCCTATTTGAAGCCTGATGGATTTCAAAGTTCTTGCTGTGTCAGCAGTGTGGGCCAGAATTCAGTGGTGTTCTGTGGTGGGGATGAACATCAAATAGCAATGAAATTGCACCTTTCTACCCTACATCTTTTGGAAATTGTTATAAACTTGAGTCTGGCTTGAAATAAAGATGAGTCTGTCGCTTATAAAGCAAGAGAATCTGGTCCTCAGCTTACTGACCTTCATTTTGATACAAGGCAAGGAATTTTGGCTGAAGTCCTCTTTAGTCTTTAAGAGTATTTTTGTATCCTGCTGTGAGCTAAGTTGTGCGTTGGAGGCCTTTTCCAGCCTCAGTGATTCAATGTTTATTACTTCACACAGCAAATGTATGCTCTCTAAATTAAACAAAACCCAAAACCCAAAATCCCAAATGCTAATTATTGTGAGCCCTCATTTTTATGGAACATTACAACATGAAAATGCCTTGGGAACTAGGTGGGGATGCTTTTGCCCTGTGAAATTTCACTCTTAAGGCCATGTCCAGTTCAGAAAACCATCTGTAAAATAAATAGAGGAAGTGTTTAAATGTCAGTGGCTTAATATTAAATGGAGACTTGAAAAATATGTCAAATACACTGCAGATCTAAAAAAATACGTTTTCTAGAAAGTTATTTTTGAAAAAATAGTAAATCTGTATGACAGAATTTAAACCTAGATGATTGAGTAAGTTATGGTGCGTTGAAGAAGAATTAAAATTATGTTTATTAATTAAAATTTTTAAATTATGGAAAAGAACTGTGAAATAGGGAATAGAAAGTGGCATTTTTATTAGAAATTAGTATCTCTAAAATGCAGCTGTGTGGGACTCACTGCTTCATTCTAGATCTCTGCAAATTTTCAAGTGTGTAATACAATTAAGAGCTGTAAAACTAAGTGCTGGTTGAAACCTTGCAGCTAGCATTAGAATGTTCTGAATTGAGCAGGAGAAGCAGCACTGCTGCTCAGCACAGATGCAGTGTAGTATCTAATTAAACAGAGGACTCACACTTTTTACACCAAAAAAAAGGGAAGCTGTAAGCATTGTGTATTTCAGATCCCTCATACATACAGCCCAGGAGCAAAGCATAGGCCTGCAGAGCAGTTCATTTGTGGAAGCTGTGGTTGAGGACCTGGAGCCTGGCCTGTGT
Source organism: Indicator indicator (assembly GCF_027791375.1). Taxonomy (NCBI): domain Eukaryota; kingdom Metazoa; phylum Chordata; class Aves; order Piciformes; family Indicatoridae; genus Indicator; species Indicator indicator. The sequence goes on from NC_072053.1 coordinate 82,362,741, forward strand.
TTTCTGCTCCCTGGGCTGACCCAGTACAACATTGCCCTCTGCCTCCAGTCTGCCAGGATTTTTCTCTCCTATCAGAATAAATTTCCCAAAAGCAAGACTCCTAGCAGCAGAGTGTCAGGAAGCTGAAGGGATGTGCAAGATGGGTTGGAGGAACCTAGAACTCTTCCTCACAGCCATAGTGTGAGCTAGGAGGCCATAGTATAAAGGGGACAGAGAAGAAAATTTGTTATGGAAAGGGACAGACTAATTGTGATTTCTGTGAGGAGGGGGCTTTTAGGAGGGGATGTCACCTGTTCAGCAAAAGCAACCAAACTTTACAGGAAAGAGTAGGACCATGCCTTGAATATCGTGTTCATTTTTGAGCCTCTCTCCACAAGAAGGACACTGAGGTGCTGCAGCAGGTCCAGAGGACAGTAAGGAGTCCAGAGAACAAGTCCTGTGAAGAGCAGCTGACAGAACTGGGTTTGTTCAGTCTGGAGAAAAGGAGGCTGGAGGGAGACCTTCTCACTCTCTCTCCTTGAAAGGAAATTGGAGTGAGGTGTGGGTTGGTCTCTTGGTCTCTTCTCCCACATATGAGTGACAAAACAAGACGAAGCAGCCTCAAGCTATGCTAGGGGAGGTTTAGATCTGACATTAGGAAAAATATCTTCACTGAAAGGGTTGTCAAATACTGAAACAGGCTGCTTGGGAAAGTGGTTGAATCATTATCCCTGGAGGGGTTTGAAAGGCATGTAGATACGGTGCTGAGGGACATAGTTCAGCACCAGGCCTGGCAGAGAGTGGTTGGACTTGATCTTAAACATCTTTTCCAGCTTAAACCATTCTTTGAGTCTGTGCTCGTCAGTTTAAAGGCAACATGAATATAATTTCAAAGTATTTGAAAGGATTGCTGTTTGAAACCCTGAGGTAAGGAGTTGCAGCATCAGTATTAGTATGGACACAAGGAAATTGTGACCATCTTTCTCGTGTTTGATCTTCCTGTTCCAGACTGTTTGACTAACTTGCCGTACGAAATTACAGATCTCAGGAAAATGTGAGGCTACAGTGGCAACCACTATACAATTTCATAACTATCTTGCTGATTTTTAAGTAGCAGTGAAGGTTTATAATGTGATTGTCAGACTGTAACTCATTTGCTTCTTTTACAGCCGTCAGATGCTTTGATACTGGGGAAGATAAAAAATGTGGACTGTGTGCTGTTGGCAAGGTAAATGAAGTCTTCTTCAAAGCTGTTTGGTTTTTTGTGGGTTTTGTGGTTTTTTGGTTTGTTTTTTATCTATCTATATATATATTAGGTGAACTGAATTTTTATTCTGACTTCATCTTGCTCTGTGTTGTTGTTAGCCAAGTCCATCAGAAGCTTGGTTTTTTGTTTCCTGCACAAATGTGATGTTGCAAGGACTGAGAGTATAAAAAACACTATCTAGGTCAAGAAAGGGAAATCCAGTGGGGTCTGCTGCCTTAGTAAGAACAGCAAACTGCAAAGCTGCCTGCTCTGATGGTAGGTATGTGGTGCCTGATACCCTCAGTAAATCTGTCTGCTCCTATCTCTGGAAATTTCCTTTGTGAAACTCAGAAATGCCCGTTTCCAGATGAACTGTATCTGTGCAACCACTGCTGACTCTTCCAAAGCATTTTATTTGGTTTTTGAGTCCTCTGTCTGTTAGGTTTATTGCTTAGGAGGCTGCATCTCCTGTAGCTGTTTTTATTCAGGCCTCTTACCATACTCAGAAGAGACTCTGGAAGCAGACACTAATGTGACCATGTATAGCTGTGATGACTGTGATACTAGATTAAATGTAAGAATGCTAACATGGTTCTCAGCAGCTGGACAGCATGGACAGAGCCATCAGCAGCCCTGCACAAGTCAGGGTGATGAATCAAGCCCAGTATCCCTCCAGGGAGCCCAGACAGGAGGTGGGGCCAGAGACAGGATTGGACACACAGCTGCAGCATATGTCCAAAGTCCATCCAGAAAACAGGTGTGGAGACAAACTGCAGCACAGGTCTGAAGGCCATCCAAGAGAGGGCTGGGGACAGGAACACCTGTGACATAGCTCAAGCCAACCTTCGTTGGGGCCTGAGCTTGGAGATGGGAGCACCTAGGCTCACGGACACCAGGTGTTTGGGTGGAGGCCCGTGGTGATCCTGGCCAGGACAATTATGACCTGGTGGTGCACTCAAGTCCCCAGTTCTTTTCATGTCAGTATTTTTCCATTAAGCTACTGACTGTTAACCATGTCTGTGACTACCCATCTGTGTGTGGGTTTACTTTTCCTATCTTGCGTGGACTTTGCTCATGTATTTTATTACAGCTGGACAACATTTCTCTCATTTTCTCAAATGAAATGCTAAGTCAAGATCTCATAGCTGTGCTGTATCAAAGTAGGCCTTGGACTTCACATTGGTGACCGATTTTGACTGTGGTTTGCATCCTTACTAAGATTTATGACCATTCACATGCAACACTCAACAAGTTTTATTTTTGGGGTCAAGGTACCTGCAACTCCACTGTGTGTTTTGGGAAAAATTACAGAGTTGCTTTGAATGACAGATTTTTGTAAACAGGTCCTGTAAAATACAGAAGAGGATTATTGCAGCAGCTGCAACATTAAACACTAAATCTACAGCTTATCAGAAGTGCTAATGACAGCATGGGAATCCTGCCAGGCAGTGTTTGGTCATGTATGCAACTCTCAGTTTCCAGCTGATCAAGTTCTTTAGACCTTTTGGTCTCTGTGAAATCGGGAAACTGAGTTCCTCCTTTCCTCTTACATGGTTGCAAATAATGTGTTTGATCATTATGTGTGTGATGTACCTCCATAGTGATGACAGAGAGAACACAAAAGCTTGTACTTATAAGAAAGACTAAATATTTCCTGCCTTGGTGAAAAAAAAAAATAACACTACAGCAGTGTGAAGTCATTCTTCTAATTTATGAAAGCTGTCAGATCATTTTAAGAGCAAAGAGAAAAAATGTGGTGATTCTACTGTTCACTTTGGGAAGGGCAGAGATTAAAGCACTGTGTTCATTCTTGTCTTAATTTCCTGTGATGTGTCACTGTTTTCTGGGTGGGAAAATACAAACAGCACTTCTGAGCTGAAAATTTGTAGAGGGTGTATATAAATCTTACAAATTTGTTGTAGTGTATGGAAGGTTTAATCTGCTCTACCTGGGTTGTCACAGTCTGTGGAACTGACTTACGAAACTCAGAGAAAAACAACTTTTTATAATCTCAAAGCTGGTAAAGTATATTTGGATCGTATTTTCAAGATTCTCATGCGGTCTTGAACTTAAAAAAAAGAATTGCATTTAAAAAGAAGACTACACCACTACTTCTTAAATCAGTACACTTAGGAAAACAGGCTGTACCAGAGGTAGCTGAAATGACCAGTTTCACTTCCAGTGTTGTTAGAGAAAATACATTTCTTGGAATTCTCCTTATCTGGGAGAAGGAAGGTGATTTCAGTTTGGTGGTTTGGGGGTTTTTTTGTTGGGTTTTTGTTTTGTTGACTCTCTTGAAACATGTCTTTGCAGACATGGAAGGCATCACACAATTATGCCATCAAATGTCAATTACCGTGCCAATATCTGGGCATTAAAAGAAGAAAATTGTTCGCATGTGTTAGTGACTACTGCCTGTGGTTCCTTACGAGAGGAAATACAGCCTGGTGATCTTGTCATAATTGATCAGTTCATTGACAGGTGAGTAACACTTTTTTTGTTGTGTCCGTAATTTGGGGGGAGAAAAGAAAGGGGACAGATGGGGTTAAACTGTATAATAATATGGTAACGTTAAATTAAGTTTTTGTGGAATGTGGTGATAGCTTCAGTTCTTATGGCAGAGTGATTGATACAGAAAGTGGTAGGAAATGGGAATGAGATTACGTTGACTTTTAACAGACATAAGAGAAGTACCAGGCTTTGAAGAATGGCCTCAAATAAACTAAAGTATAGCTTCTTGTATAGAGTCTTCTCAAGAGAAGAGATCTCCCGTCCTCACATGTGGCAGAGGAACATGGATAAGAGCACAGGCTGGTCTAAGGTTTAAGAGGATCCTGAAATGAAGTGGAGAGGTACAAGAAAGCATAGGAAGAGGCAGGTAGGAAAATGCAGTAATAATGAGGCTGTACAGAAGAGAGATCAAAAGTAAGAGTGAGAAAAGAGAGGAAATTGTTTCAAAACTAAGAGAGATGCTAACATCATTTTTTATTTCCTGAGAGTCATAAGGAAGTACATTTTTTTCATAGTCTGTCTGATCCAGTTAGTTCTCCTCAATTGTCTGATACCTGGAAAAATTCAAGCTAAGTATTGAGGCTGAACACTTTGTTTATACAGATTAAATCATAATCCTCCTTATTCTGCCAGCTGTCCTTGTGAACGAGTACTTGCAAATGGGAGAAGGATGCTAATGCATTTTTTTTTAATTTCCTAAGAATCATAAGAAGGTTTTTCCCAAGGCTGTATCTATCCCAGTCAGTCCTCTCTCTTCCTTTATTTTCTGATGTTTAGAGAAATTCAAGCAAATGTAATGGGGAGAACACACATTTAAACGTCACCAACTGCACCAAATATTTAGAAAATATAGTTGCAACTTTTAAGAGGTAGATTTTTTTTTATTAGTGCTTTATAAATGAACTGTATCTGGAAGTCTTAGTTGGGTATTGCACCCAGTTTTAAGTGTTTGGCATGGTTTATGGAATTTCTCTGAGCTTTTCATAGAAAAGTGGTCCAGAGACCTCTGACTTGGGAGTGCTTCTGGGAAGTAAGGGTTGTTTTGCAGGTGCATGTTTCCTCCTTTTTCATATTTTGTTGTCAGCAAAGCTTTTTGATCCCAACATTTGAAAACAGGGCACACCAAAATCATGTTAGCTGAAACAGACCTCTGGATGCATTTCACAGAATCACAGAATGCATCAGGTTGGAAGGGATCCTCAGAGGTTATCTTGTCCATCCCCACTGCAGTGAGCAGGAACTCCTCCAACTAGATCACAGAATGACAGAATCACAGAATGTTAGAGGTTGGAAGGGACCTCCACAGATCATCCAGTCCAAACCCCCTGCCAAAGCAGGATCACCCAGGGTAGTCTGGGTGCAGGAATGCATCCAGGAGGGTTTGGAAAGTCTCCAGAAAAGGAGACTTCACAACCTCTCTGGGCAGCCTGTTCCACCCTCTGTCACCCTCACTGTAGAGAAGTTTCTCTTCCTATTGAGGTGAAACCTTCTGTGTTCAAGTTCGTATCCATTGTACTGTGCACCACCAAAAGGAGCCTGGCCCCCTCCACTTGACACCCACCCCTCAGATATTGATAAGCATTGATCAGTCTTCTCCAGACTAAGCAGTCCCAGGTCTCTCTTCAGAGGGGAGATGCTCAAGTTCCCTAATCATCCTCGTGGCTCTTCGTTGGACTCTCTCCAGCAGATCTCTGTCTCTCTTGAACTTTTGTGGGGCTGCTGGCAATATTTCATTGCCAGCTGAACATGTATGCCTAAGTTTGTCCTCTTCAGGTTATGATTTACTGGCTTTTGTGTGTGTGTGTAACTGAAATGCTTTTTCTTGTAAGAGACAGTAAGTACAGTGTATCTAAATGACTAAGTATCCTGGCAGGAGCAAGTCCCATATAAAGGGCTTCCTGTTATACTAGAATTGATTTATGAGTGGAGAGCAGCTGTGTTGCTGACAATAGTCTTTCTTTTTTCTTTTTTTTTAATCTTGTCAAGTGTAAAGGTATTAAGGTTGATCGCTTTGTTTATACAGATTAAATTGTAATCATCCTTATTATGCCAGTAGCACTTGGAAATGAGTAATTTTGGTATTGATAGTGGTCTTCATGGAAAGATGGAAGAGTACAGGGTTTGGATGATTCTGAGTAAAGCACCAGTTATTTTGGCATCATCTAGCAGGCTCCTTGGTAGGAGAAGGGAGGCAAACTCTGCCAAGCTGTGAATTGCATATGTGGCAAGAAGTAACTTCTGTCCCAGAGAGCCTGCAGCTCTAAACAAGAAACAGCTGGAATGATTGCAGAGTTATTATCTGCAACGGATGAGAGGTGGAAGTATGGAGAAACTAACTCTTGGAGAGGTCACGCAGAAAGACATTAACAGAGCCAGGAAATTAACCCAGATACAAAATCTGAGACCATCCTTCACCCAAAAGGTCATTCTGAAAATCAGCAATTAATTTTGAAGCGACCTAATCTCTTCCCACAGCTTTAAATTCCCCAGCACTTGCCAGTCTGCATCATAACTTGTGAGCTGGAAAGGAAATCACAGAGTCACAGCATGATGAGGTTGGAAAGGACCTCTGGAGATCTAGTCGAACCCCACTGCCATAGCAGGTTCCTCTAGAGCAGGTTGCACAGGGTGGCATCCAGGTGGGTTTTGGATCACTGCAGAGAATGAGACTCTCTGGGCAGCCTGTTCCAGTGCTCGACTGCCCTCACAACAAAGAAGTTCCTCCCCATGTTTAGATGGAACTTCCTATGTGCCTGTTATCTCTTGTCATGTCACTGGGCACCACTAAAAACAGACTGACCTCCTCCTCTTGACACCCACCCTTTAAGTATTGATAAGCATAAATAATGTAAGTATTTATAAGTATGAGTACCATGTATTATTTCAGTGGTTGCACTCAAGGTAGGCATGGTTTTGCTGCCCAGAAGCACCTAAGCAGGCTGGATGTTGTGTTGAAAACTGTGGTGTCTCCTGCTCTGGAACATGATGCTCCCAAAGCAATAGTCATGCTCTAGTTCACATTTTGCCAGCACCCATGACAGCCACATGACAGGAGAAGTGGCAGGCTGGCTGTGGCTCTGAGCAACCTGATCTAGTGTGAGGTTTCCCTGCCCATGGTGAGGGTTTGGAACTAGATGATCCTTGTGATCCCTTCCAACCCTAACAAATCTGTGTTTCTATGATTCTAAGTGTTCCTGTGAGCACAGATAATCAGGCTGGATGAAGTTGGGGGTTTAAGAACATGTAACTTTCAAGAAGAAAGAAAAAAAAGGAAAAGGTTATAGAACAAAGCAGTATATTTGTCTAATATAAATGTGAGTGAAAGGACAGAGATTATGTACAGTGCAGCCAAGAAGGCAGATAGTATCTTGGACAGCAGGATTAGCAGGGATGTTGCCAGCAGGCTGAGGGAGGAGATCATTCCCCCCTTTACTCAGCACCAGTGAGGCCACACCTGGAATGCTGACTACTTCCAATGGTGTTGAATTATCAACAAGCTATTAGTAATTAAAGAACAAAATAAAAATTCACACTGGTGTCTGCATAAAAAGCAATCTCAGCATGCCTTGCCTCTTCAAGGACACTGGAAGAAAATTCTCCACAGAGACACTTTAGAGAGTTTAACAATACTGTAATAACTCTACTGCTCTGTGTGACAAAGAATTTTCGCAATAAACTTGGCAGCTGTTACAGAATTTGTTTGATGAAGCTATTTTCTGCTTCTTCCTGACAGAGCTGAGTCATCCAAGTTAAGTAGTTAACTTCTCACTCTTCTTTTTGTGGCAGACAGCAGCAGCAATCTGAAGAGAAAGTATTAAAACACCCCTGATTAGTCTGAGCTTGCCAGTTAAGTAACAGCACTGTAATAAACTAACAGGAGTTAAAGACATAAAAATACTTCTTCCAGATACTTTGTTTAGCCACTTGTTTGGAGGAAGAGAACAATTGTAGCCTGCAAGAGTTACTTCTGGATTTGGAAGGAGGGAAGATACCCTGTAAATATTTCAGTACTTATTTAACAAAATATATCTTTTGTTGTTCAAATATACACACTGATAGGTAAGTGTGAAGGAAGCAAAATCACACACACTAGGAGTGCTAATGATCTGCAAAACCAAGCTCTCAAAAGTTTGGAAATGTTATTCAGTGTCCACCACTATATATCAGATCTGTGTCCTAAGCTAGACTGAAGTCTGTGTGCTGAGATCCTGTTATTAATGCCGCAGTGTGCATGCCCTGGGGGAGCAAATTGCAGTTGCTGCCTACAGCTCCTACAGCTTTCTGCGCAGTTCTAGCTCCTCTCCCAGTCCCATCCAACTATTCCTGCTTCATACCCTGTGGAGAACTAGAGGCAGCTACAAGGCACTGATCGGCTTGAGTAAATCCTTCCCACATAGATCTTTACCCTTTGTAGTGCCTGGCATGGGTTAATCACTACAGAAGACAGGATACCTTTCAAGAAAGGTAAAGGATTTTTTTTTGCAGCTCTAATCAGTACTTTATGCATAAATATATACATGCCCATTTCCCAGGAAAGAATTCTCTTTTATCCTGTAGCATCATCCACTGTTTGGCACAGAGGCAGCATGAGGGTCTGGTGGGGGTTATCCATAGAGCTCTACAGAGGTTAGATGGTGAGCAGGAGCTATACAGCCCTGGTTCTTAGCTGCTGGCTTGTTACCAGTCCAATGTTTTCATGTGCTGCTTCTGATCTGCCCCACTGGGAGCATCTCTGTGCTTTCCCTTGATGCAGTTTATGCATCTGGATTGTGCATGTCTACTACAAGCAGCATGGCTGGTTTCTAGGCAGGCACTTGGTCACTTCTGTTTTAATGTAAACAATAGGGCAGTTGTATGACATTCAGCAGTGCTCTGTTGTTAAGCAGCCTGTCCTGATGGAGAGCTGCAAAGTTGTCCACAATTGTCCACTGTGAGATCTAAGGAGGGGATTGTCTTTGAAGAGTGGCTGTTGAGTCCCTTCTTTCTTGTTTCTTGCTGGCTTCATGAGGAGTCAATCACAGTACCTGGGGATGGTATTGAAACTCGTATAATGAGAGGGGCCTTAAGCAGGTACTGTTGTTTGCTCTTTGGCTCTTTGTGGGAGTAAGGCAAGAAAAGTGTCTGTGATTCTGTAACCTTCATTCTGTCTGCGAGGGATACAGAGAAACTGTACTGCAGCACTGAAAATCATGTGCTGCTGCCCTGTACCTCACAATCAGGCAAGCAGACTTGAGTAGCAGGACTGCAGAGAGGAGAGGCTGAAAGGCTGTCTTCATAGATAGCAAGAACTGGAGGTTGGTTCAAATCTGCCTAGCAACTTATGGACACGTCAGCTGGCCCTGTATCAAGTAACTGTGGCCTTTGCAGAGTCGCAGCTTTCCATGCAGAAGATAAATTGTTGCACTCCAGTGCAAACACTTGTGGTCCTTTTCTTAAAGCAGTCGTATGCCTTACAGTTGTCACTTATTCCCATACACTTGGAATCACAGAATGCATTGGGTTGGAAGAGATTCTCAAAGGTCATTTTGTCCTGCAGTGAGCAGGGACACCTCCAACTAGATCAGGCTGCTCAGGGCAGGGCCCCATCCAGTATGACCTTGAATGCCTTCAGGGATGAGGCCTCTACCACATCTCTGGACAACCCATTCCAGTATTTGACTACTCATTGTAAAGAACTTCCTTCTTATGTCCAACCTGCTTCAGTTTGAAACTATTGCCCCTCTTCCTATCACCACAGGCCCTTCTAAACAGTCCCCCCCTAGCCTTCCTGTAGGTTCCCTTCAGATACTGAAATGCTGCTCTAAGGGTCCCTGGAGCCTTCTCTTCTACAGGTTCCACCTCTCTCAGCCTGTCTTCACAGGAGAGGTGCTCCAGCCCTCTGATCATCGTTGTGGCCTCCTCTGGACCTACCCCTGTGGGAAGCTAAACATAGTAGGATTTCTTTATTGGACCATGTAGTGAAGTGACTATTCCCTGCAAAGGACATAGGGTGTCTGAAAGGGATTAATATTTATGTATGTGTGATCCTTCCTCAGGGCTTTTCTGACTGAAAGGGCCAGACTAACAACATCTGAAATACTACAATGCAGGAAGTAGACAATAACTTTTCCCATTTCCTCCAGTTCTAAATAATTTATTGGTGGAGGGGAGGGGTGTGGTAAAGAGAAAAATCAGACATATTCTATTTGCAGTACTTAACTATCCCATAACGGAAAAATTAATACTAGGATTCCAATTGATTTTAAAAGCTGTATCCTATTTTGCATATGTTATTGATGTGCTGATCTCTTTTCCTATTTTATAATATCCTTAAGGCTTGTTGGTGTTTTCATGTGTGTTTGTTTTTCTAAAAACTATTGTAACATGTATTTAAAGCCTTTCTGTAAATATTTGCAGGTGGGGAGCCACTGGAACAGATTGCCCAGGGAGGTTGTAGATGCTCTCTCCCTGCAGGTATTCAAGGCCAGGCTGGATGAGCCCTTGAGCAGCCAGGGCTAGTGGAAGTTGTCCCTGCCCATGGTAGAAGGGTTGAAACTGGAAGGTCTTTCAGGTCCCTTCCAACCCATCCCATTCTGTGAATTGCATGGGAAACTGTTGTGAGAGCAGCATTGCTGGTGGAAATGTATTTTATTTGTGGGCTGAACTTGGTTGGTGCTTAGCCTTTGTTCTGTAAATGGCAATATGTAACACAGTGTGGGGGAAGAAAGGAACATCTCAAAGAATTTAATTCCAGAGGGCTTTTGCTATGCAGTTGGCTGCATCAGCTGCAGGCAATGTATCACAGTACATTAGATGTTGGAAGGGACCTCCAGAGATTGAGTCCAACCCCCCGTCAAAGCAGAATCACCCAGGGTATGCACAGGAATGCATCCAGGTGGGTTTGGAAAGTCTCCACAGAAGGAGACTCCACAACTCCCCTGGGCAGCCTGTTCCAGGGCTCTGTCACCCTCACTGTAAAGAAGTTTCTCCTCATGTTAAGGTGAAACCTTCTATATTCAAGCTTGAACCTGTTGTTCCTTGTCTTGTCACTGTGTACCATCAAAAGAGCCTGGCCCCCTCCACTTGACACCCACCCCTCAGGTATTGATAGAGATTGATCAGATCCCCTCTCAAGTCTTCTCAAGACTAAACAGCCCCAGGGCTCTGTCTCTCTTCACAAGGGAGATGCATTTGAAGGTAAAGCAGTAGTGAGTAACTGTCAGGATGGTGTGTGGGATGGGATGGGTGGCTTCTGCAGCATATTCAACCAAGAAAGGAGAAAGAAAAAAAAAAAAAAGAACTCTTGTGCTTGCAAGCAGCCAATGCATGTGTGTCATCTTTCTGAGAATATGAAGATGTCCTGTTCTAGTGTTTTTTTCTGGTTGAATTCACACATGTGGTTTTTGTTCAGGAAGCTCTTTCTCTAAACTTCCACACTTTCCACGTAGGAATGCAATGATAGGAACAAACTCAATTTTGGCTAGCTTTGTGGCAATTCAGACTTGATTCCTTCCCTCCCTGAAAGTTTACTGTGCTCTTTTTTTTTGTTTTTCAGAGATTACTTGCCTGACTTAAATTTAGCTGATTTCTTTTGGGTAGAATCACAATATAATGTGGCTGTTTGTGTGACTTTGGAACAAATCAGCATTTCAGCATGTTGTTAACAACAGGTTTTCTCATATTAATTGACAATGTACTACTGGAGTTTTAACACAGTTTTATACACTTGAACTCAGTTCTTAAAGGTTTGTACAAAGGCAAAACAGAATTACAGGTGGTCATTAATATCATATTGATATTTTTGTTCCCTCCCAGGAATGCTGTGGGTTTGGATTTGTGTAAATTTTGGGGTGGTTTTTTTCTTCTGTTTTCTCCCTGTTCATCTCTCTGAGCATGTTTTCTCTTTTTTAGGACAACAAAAAGACATTGTACTTTATATGATGGGCAGCATTCCACTCTTCCAGGAGTATGTCATATTCCAATGGCAGAGCCATTCTGCACCAAAACCAGAGAGGTTAGTGAATGTTGTGATTGTGGTTAGAAATGTTTTTTTATGGCTCTTACTCATAGTGTCATAGAATCATAGAATGCTTTGGGTTGGAAGGAACCTTAGAGATCATCTAGTTCCAATCCCCTTGCCATGGGCAGGGACACCTCCTGCTAGAACAGGTTGCTGAAGGCCCCATTCAACCTGGCCTTGAACACTTCCAGGGTTGGAGCCTTCAGCTCCATAGTAGTCTCATTATGCATTCTTAGAATACAGAAGAAATCTGCATCTCTTTATTCCTGTTTCTCAGATATGTTACAGTATTAAGGAAAAATGTAACATTTGGAAGTCATGGGGAGTAAAAGACCTTGTGTCTCCCTAAGGGTAGAGGTAGAGAAGATGTCAGTTAGCAACTTATATTTCCCTGGGGTCTTAGTGACAGGGCAAAATGTCTGTATTTATTAGGTCACAAACCAAGAAAACAACGACATGGACAAAGCAGGAAGGTAGAATTAGGTATTAGTTCCTTTTTCTGAATAAAACTACACCTGTGGTAGAGGCTCTCTGCGTACTTAATACAAAGGACCAAATAAACAGGACTTTAGCATTCATAGAAATTACATTATTGGATTTATGCTTTTTTGTGCATTATAGCAGTGGATGGAGAGACTTAAGACTTAAATGATGCTAAATGTAGAAGCAAGCCATATTACAGTAGCCTTTTATTCTTCTTAGTTTTGTCACTTCAAGCTTTTCAGGCTTCAAAAACACATAGAAAAAGTGGTGTAAAACACTTCTCTGTCACCTTTCTAAGTTCCTGGCACAGGGCTATGATTCAATATGCCACTGTTCACCTGGGGAAGGTGAAGATTGAACTGTATATATTATACTGGTGCTTACAGCATTCCTGTGACCACGGAGAATTAACCTCCTTATAGCTTCTGATCAAAGCATGCCATGTCCATCTAAGAGATTTGCTGTCTGTGCAGTTGGTCACTACACTGCATTGTGAAGCAGATGTCCAAATCTGTACCCAGAGCATGCATCAGTATTGGTACTGCAGAGCTACTTGCCACCAATTCACTTCAGTGCTCTTTTAAGATATTTTTGTTATTTTTCCAGACCCAGTATGGTTCTGAGGTGCCCACCAGCAGGTCTGCAGCAGCCTAGTTGGAGGCCTGTAGCCAGCTGTGTTCCCCAGAGTCAGGACTGGATGCAGGCTTTTTCAAAACTTCATCAAATGAAGTTTGCTGATGATACAAGAGTGGCTGACACCCCTTCAGGCTTTGCTGCATTCAGCCAGACCTGGACAGGCTGGAGGGCTGGCCTGAGAGGAACCTCATGAACTTCAACAAGGCCATTAGGTCATGCACCTGGGGAGGGACAACCCCCTTCACCGTGACAGGTTAGGGTCTGACCTGCTGGAAAGGAGCTCCATGGAGAAGAACCTGGGAGCCACCAGTGTGCTCTTATGGCCAAGAAGGCCAGTGGTCTCCTGGGATGCATTAAGAGGAGTGTGACCAGCAGGTCAAGGAAGGTTCTCCTGTGCCTCAACTCCACCCTAGCGAGGCCACGCTTGGAGCATTCTGGCCAGTTCTGGGCTCCCCAGTTCAAGAGAGACAGGAAACTACTGGAAGACAGTTAAGTGGAGGCTGTGAAGATGCTGAGTGGGCTGCGGAGGAAAGGCTGAGAGACCTGGGGCTGTTTTTCCTGGAGAAGAGCAGACTGAGAGAGGATCTTCTCAATGCTCAGCAAGAGCTAAAGGGTAAAGGGAAAGAGGATGGCACCAGACCCTTTCCAGTGGGGGACAGTGACAGGACACAACTCACTGGACACAAAGTGAAATCCAGGAGGTTCCATTTGAACAGGAGGAAAAAATTCTTTGCTGTGAGGGTGCTGGAGCTTTGGAGCAGGCTGCCCAGAGGGGTTGTGGAGTTTCCTTCTCTGGAGAGATTGCAAACCCACCAGGACATTGTGAGCTTGGGCAAGCTGCTGTGGGTGCCCCTGCTTTAGCAGGGGTGCTTGAACTGGATGATCTGTAGAGTCCCAACTGCTACCATTCTGTGGTTCTGTGATTGTTAGTAGAACAAGGAAATCAAGATGTTTTACAATGAAGTAAAGAAATGTTGAATCTCATGAGGAAACACACCATTACATATTGTCCATGTCCATGCTTTTGCCTTTCTTCCACTGAGCACCAAATTATGGAAAGCACTTTACATCTTTAGTGCAACAAGAACCCAGCCACATCGCTCTTACCAAAGGTAAGTTGGCATATAGTTGCTCAGTGATTCATGAGCATGATGTCATGTCACAGCAGATGCAATGAGTTTATTTAAAGCTAACTGCTTGCTTCCTGAACTGAATCAACACTAGCGTTACTGCTGAGGTGCTGGGCAATCCTTCTCACTGTGTCTCTTATTGTTCAAGAAAGTAGATCTGCATAAGCCATTTCCTGAGGTTTCAGGAAACGTACATCAAAGGTAGTTTTCATTTGGTTGTTAAGTAGCTAGGGACAATGTTCTGTGGGTATTGCATGTTTTTGAAAAGCCCAACAGAGAAATGCTCCTTTTCAAACACAGAAAAAACATTTAGGTACTTCCCAGTCTCACATGTCATCATTATCTGGTTAGCCTATGCATTCTAATCAGCTTAACAGCTGTTTTAAAGAACATGTGGGTTTGAGCTCTTAGTGAGGCTGAAAAGGGATACTTTCACTTCATTTGAAAATAACAGATAAAACTGACTTAAACTTCTTTTTTTTTTTTTTTCCTGGAACTATCTCTGCCCAGTTTATCCTAATTCAGGGGAATTTCGTTGATGAATACAACAATAAAGCAAAAAATATTAATGTTGCAGACTGTTCAAGAATTTTTTTCATGGAAAACATCTGAAACCTTTGTATTAAATCACACTTGTGCAAACAGAAGAGAATACTCTGTTTTATTTGGTCTATACACTGTAAATTTAGTGAGACTCTGGATTATCTCTTTCTTATCTGGATTATCTTTTTTATCCACTTGCAAATTGTTAAGTAATGTAGGGTGCCTTGGTTATTGCTGCTTTCAGAAACTGGGGCTCACTGCAACAACTTATAGGAGCAAACCTGGGTCATTGTAAAGAGTTCTGGAAATCCATTTCCCAGCTGTGGTTTAAGTCAAATCACAGCTGAAGTTGCCTACTGATTTATTGACAATGTGTAATTAACTGGCAATCAGTGAATCACATTCAGAATTAGTATCAGCAGTAAACTCCAATATTAGAATCATATAATCATGTAGGTTGGAAAAGACCTTTAAGGTCATCAAGTCCAACTGTGTGATCAAGTGTGATTAATATTAGCTTAATTTACAGCATGTTACTACACTTAGAGTACTGTGTCCAGTTCTGGAGCTCCCAAGACAGGAAGGACATACAACTGTTAGTGTAAGTCCAGAAGATGGCCATGAAGAGGATCAGAGAGGTGAAACACCTCTACTGTGAAGACAGTCTGAGAGAGTTTGGGTTGTTGGGTCTGGGGAAGAGAAGTCTCCAGGCTGACTTTCTAGCACGTGCATTCCAGTATTTCTACAGTATAGCTGGAGAGGGACTTTCTACAAAGGCATGTAGCAATAGGACAAGGGGTAATGGCTTAAAACTGGAGAAGATGGACTTAGATTAGACATTAGGAACAAATTCTTCTCTGTCATCATTTATCAGCAGTCCTGGCTCACTGGAGAGGTCCCTGATGACTGGAGGCTGGCCAATGTGATGCCCATCCACAAAAAGGGCATGAAGGAGGAACCAGGAAATTCCAGACCTGTCAGCCTGACCTCAGTGCCAGGCAAGGTTATGGAACAGGTCATCTTGAGTGCAATCACAAAGAACCTACAGGGTGGTCAAGGGATCAGGCCCAGCCAGCATGGATTCAGGAGGGGCAGGTCCTGCCTGACCAACCTGATCTGCTTTTATGATCAGGTTACCACCTGGTGGATGTGGGGCAGGCTGTGGATGTAGTCTGTCTGGGCTTCAGGCAAAGCCTTTGACACTGTCTGCCACAGGAAGCTCCTGGCAAAGCTGGCAGCTCGTGGTTTGGACAGATTCACTCTGAAATGGTCAAGAACTGGCTGGAGGGCCAGGCCCAGACAGTGGTGGTGAATGGTGCCACATCCAGCTGGCAGCCAGTCACTAGTGGTGTCCGCCAGGGATCACTGCTGGGCCCCATCCTGTTCAATATCTTTATTGATGATCTGGACAATTGATTGAGTGATGTTACTGATGATTGAGTGCATCATCAGTAAGTTTGCAGATGACACCAAGTTAGGAGCAGGTGTTGATCTGTTGGAGGGTAGAAGGGCTCTGCAGAGGGACCTGGACAGGCTGGATGGGTGAGCAGAGGCCAATGGGATGAGATTGAACAAGGCTCAGTGCAGGGTTCTATACTTTGGCCACAACAACCCCAGGCAGTGCTACAGGCTGGGGACAGAGTGGCTGGAGAGCAGCCAGGCAGAGAGGGACCTGGAGGTGCTGGTTGATAGTAGCTGAACATGAGCCAGCAGTGTGCCCAGGTGGCCAAGAGAGCCAATGGCATCCTGGCCTGGATCAGGAATAGTGTAGCCAGCAGGACAAGGGAGGTTATTCTTCCCCTGTACACAGCCCTGGTCAGGCCACATCTTGAGTTCTGTGTCCAGTTCTGGGCTCCTCAATTCAAGAGAGATGTTGAGGTACTGGAATGTGTCCAGAGAAGGACAATGAAGCTGAGGAGGGGCCTGGAGCACAAACCCTGTGAGGAGAGGCTGAGGGAGCTGGGGGTGTTCAGCCTGGAGAAGAGGAGGCTCAGGGCACACCTCATTGCTGTCTACAGCTACCTGAAGGGAGGTTGTAGCCAGGTGGGGGTTGGTCTCTTCTGCCAGGCAACCAGCAGCAGAACAAGAGGACACAGTCTCAAGCTGTGCCAGGGGAGGTACAGGCTGGGTGTGAGGAGTAAGTTCTTCACAGAGAGAGAGATTGCCCATTGGGATGTGCTGCCCAGGGAGGTGGTGGAGTTGCTAACCCTGGAGATGTTCAAGAGAGGACTGGATGAGGCACTTGGTGCCATGGTCTAGTTGATTGGATAGGGCTGGGTGATAGGTTGGACTGGATGATCTTGGAGGTCTCTTCCAACCTGGTTGATTCTATGATTCTATGAGGTGAGGCACTGGAACGTATGTCCAGAGAAACTGTGAAGCATCCAACTCTAGAAGTGTTCAAGGGCAGGTTGGAGGTGTAGGAGATCTAGTAGATGTCCCTGCCCATGGCAGAAGGGTTGGAACTAGATGATCTTCAAGGTCCCTTCCAACCCAAACCATTCTGTGATTCTATGCTAGTAATCACCTACAGATTTCTAAGTGTCTTTCTGTGGCTAATCCCCAGAAGCTCTGCCTTACCCTGACACACGTTCAGACAGTGCATATTCATGCACGAACACCCATCTCGGCACACAGGGGTTTAGATGCACACCCACTGTGGGCCGGGAGTGCAGGGTGTTGTAGTGTGGTGGGCTGAAATTCCCCTCCCACATTAACAACTCCAGACTAGCTCGGTTCAGAAGCAAATGAGGTTGTATTTACAGACAAAACTACAGTCTACAATGGAATGCAATTAATATATATAAATATACAGTATTTACAGATATGTACAATTAACAGAAACAGCACAAAACCCTCCTGGCCAAAGCCAGGAAAGCTGCCCCACCCGCCTTCCCCCCTTCCCTGCCTTCCCCAGACTCCCCTGGCAGAAGGAAGAAAGACAAGAAGCAGAGAGGTTGTTAAACTTAGCTTTTCAAGGTCAGTATGTAAGCGTGTTACCTTTGAAGCTAAGCCAGAAGAGAAATGCAGACTGCCCAGCAGAGAAACACCAGACAGAGACTGAGAGACTGCCTGTACTTTGTTTTGAGTACTGACTCTTAAACTTTTCTCTCTCTCCAACGGAATTGTTTAGAATAATCATTATTTTGCTTTCTCACACCCAATTGTGATTTATTTACACTCTTTTACCTTTCTGCTCGAACTCTCTGAGAAGAAATTAAGGGCATAGCCTTAAAACCACCACACAGGGGTGACCTGTTTACATGCATCTACAATGGGAGATGTGGGTAATCCAGCTTTGTGTGTACTTGTACTGCTGCACACAATCCACTGATGCACATGGCAGTGAGGAGGCACCCTACAAGGTCAGCAAACTCAAGTTATCACTGCTCATTGCACCTGTGTATGGTGGGTCAACCAACCATCTGGAGTGCAGGCTTCTCTTGTGACCTCCTACTAAATCAGGTTGCTCAAAGCCTCATCCAGCCTGGTCTTAAAGTCTTAAACACTTCTAGGGATGAGGTGTCCACAACCTCTCTGGAAAACCTCTTTCAGTGTCTCTCCACCATCATGGTAAAGAACTTCTTCCTAATGTCTAACCTAGACCTATTCTACTCTAATTTGAAACCATTGCCCCTTGTCCTGTCACCACAAGCCCTTATGAATAGTCCCTCTCCAGCAGCCCTGTTCCTACTCAGAACAGTTTTGAGTGTCCTAGTCCAATTTTTTCATGCTGGTTCACTCTTACTCCCACTCTGTCAACTGTTGTTACCTAGGCCATTGACCAAGAGAGAAAGCGGTGATGATTCTGCCATATACAAGGACTTACTGGAACCATAAAGACTAGTGGGATGTACGTGGTGTATGTAAAGTGTACAGTCACTAGCATGGGAAAGTGTGGTAATAACTTCTCTCCCAATTCCCTGAGTGGCCTTTGAAGCATGTACTTGTAAAGTTTTACTTTAAAAAAGCCAGCTTTCCTATTGTTGTTGTGACCATGGTCTTAACTCCACCATGTGGAGGGGTTTTTTCACCTGTACATAAAAAAAATTATTTGGTATGAGGGTCCTGGAGCCCTGGCGCACCTAGGCTGTCCAGAGAGGTTGTGGAGTTTTCTTCTCTGGAGAAATTCCAAACCCACCTGCCCAGTGATGCTGGGCAGTCTGCTGCAGGTGACCCTGCTTTAGCTAGGGGGTTGGACTAGATCTCCAGAGATCCCTTCCCCACCATTCTATAATGTGGCAGTGTGGTCCTCAGTGGAGGCTCTTCACCATTCTCTTCTCAGTGTAACCACAGCCTAACTATCATGTGAAAACTTTCTGGTTTCCAGTCTTCTTGGTCTGCTTTGAAAACAGTGATCCAGCTAATACTATCAAAATCAGATGAGTTCAAGATCATTCCTCTTAGTAGGACTACTGATTTCTCTTCCTGGATGAGGAAACTGAAACTTGTCCTCGGTTTTGGATGGCTGTAGCCATATGAAACTTGACTGCTTTGTACGTAAAGCTAATTTCATTTGTACCTAAGTTCTTTTTGATGGGACACAAAAGCAGTGCACCGGGGGAATTATTTCCATTTCTTGGTCTTGACGTATTTTGCAGGTTCTTATTGAGACTGCCAAGAAGCTTGGGCTCCAGTGCCATTCCAAGGGGACAATGGTCACAATCGAGGGCCCACGCTTCAGTTCTCGAGCAGAGAGCTTGATGTTTCGCAGCTGGGGAGCTGATGTTATCAACATGACCACAGTGCCTGAAGTGGTTCTTGCGAAAGAAGCTGGAATGAGTTATGCCAGTATTGCCATGGCAACAGATTATGACTGCTGGAAGGAACATGAAGAAGCAGTGAGTGAAACTTTTTTTCCTCTGGGCCTGAGGGATCTGTATGACAACCTGTAGGTTTTGGGAAAAGATCACTTGCTGAACTACATCTGTTCTTGCTTACATCAGTATCACTGAGTTATTCTGGATGGATGTGGAAGTAAGAAGAGAATCAATTGTTGCTGCCTCATTAATTTTCATTAAGTAGCATTTTCATAAACTAGCATAAACTTGTCTTCCCTTGTCTGAATCAGGGAGTCTGTGTGTATGGAGATCACGAGCTCTGTGTGTGAGCTCATCTCCCTGTAGTTGGCCTGGTATTTTTCCTTTTGCAGCTCTGTGCAGAACAATGTCTCTGCTTTAGTTCTCCTGTTTGTGTAAAACACAATCAGGAGTAAGGAAGTTTTTTACTGGCCAAAAATATGCCATTTGAAAGCTTCACCTTTTCCCTTAGAGATGGGTGAGTTACAGGAATTTATCTGGGTGTTTAAGCCATCACCACTGAGAGGCACTACATCAGTTTTATTGTATTTCTAGGTTTCAGTGGACAAAGTTTTAAAGACACTGAAAGGCAATGCAAATAAGGCTACTAGCATACTCCTTACTGCTATACCTCAGATAGGTTCCATGGAATGGACTGACACCCTGCACACCCTGAAAGTAAGTACAGACATGGGGTTGGTGAGTACTGGGGACAGTGTATGCATGTATACACATACAAATGTTCCAAAATCATGGGATTGGTTTGGGTGGGAAAAGATCAGGGACCTAACACCGCTATAGCCATTAAATCATGTCCCAGAGTGCCATGACCACACATTTCTTGAACAGCTCCAGGGATGGTGACTCTGCCATCTCCCTGGGCAGCCTCTTCCAATGCCTGTCTACTCTCGCAGGAAAGAAATTGTTCCTAATATCCAACCTAAACCTGCCCTGGCACAATTTCAAGCCATTTCCTCTCATTCAATCACCTGATCCTAGAGAGAAGAGACCAACCCCCACCTTCCTACAACCTCCATTCAGGTAGTTCCTAGAGAGCAGTGAGGTGTCCCCTCAGCCTCTTCTTCTCCAGACTAAATAACCCCAATTCCCCCAGCTGTTCCTCATAAGACCTGTTCTCCAGCTCAGCTTTGTTGGCCTTCTCTGGACACACTCCAGCAAGTGCTTAAACCATAACTTCTGAGAGTAGATGCTTCAGCAAACCAAATCCATTCAGGATGAGCAAACAAATTCATTGAGACTCTCACAAGCTCTACTGCAAAGACCTAGCCTCAGTTTTACAAGAAGCATTACAAAAAGGTAAAAAAAACAAGGGCCTCTATAGGTAGTTGTTACCCTTCACAGCACAGGTAAGGTACAAATCTATGTGAGTCTTCAAATGAGAAACTTGTAGCTGTAGTCAGCTTTAGCTTAGATCTTAGAACAATGAAGAGCCAAGCAGCATTCAAAATACATTGATGAGGGATTTTTTAGGCAGAATATTTCTAAGACAGGAGTTTATGCACGTGTTTTGCATCACCTGTTTCACAGGCCTGCATTTGTGGCTATAGTGTAGAGAGGAAGAACGAAGTTACAGTTTGGATAACTGTTCAGCTTCTCAATAAGCCTTTTGTGACAAATAGCCACTTCCAATAGTACAAGAGCATGAAGTGTGAGAGCAGCTAAGGATGACATTGAGATGGTGTGGGAGACGGGAAGAGAATTTGGAATTTGAAAGACAGAGGGCAGACAGAAGTAGGCCACAAGGATCTCTATTAGTGGGAGCAGCAGCAGTATGAATAAGAAGAAAACACCTGAACTTGCCTTGTCTCTGGTAACTGTCTCCTCTCTTAGGATTTTTGTTTCTCTTTTCTGAAAATCACTGTGTTGGCTGAAATTTAAATGGGTAAAAATAAGATGAACACAAACACAAGTCATGTCTTCATATTCCTGAAGTTCAGCTGTCAGCAGAACTGGAGGTGCTGTAAAAATCTTTCATGTCTTTGATTGGGATCAAATTTTCAGTTTTGTTTCCATTGTGGTTCTCTTCTCAGTAACTCCTCTCTAGTTCAGTAAATGTCCTAGAGGGGAGGCATATTAAGCAAAATTCACTCCACCTTTTAAGTGTACTTGACCAGGTCAGATTTGTGAAGGTCCAACCCCAATCCTTAAACTGAGTCTTTTGCTGTTTCTTCACTAGAAAACCTACTTTTTATTAGGAGGTCTTGAATTAGGTTTGTGGTTCTTCCTCACTCCATTATCAGAAACAGCTGTTTTAATGTCCCCACTATATATTTGTGAGAGGTAACTGACACTTCCCTTTCCCCTTCACAGTCTTTAGGAAGCTGTGTCATGGATGGATAAGGGAGACAACAGAATCAGCATTCCTCCTCCCCTCTAATCCATATAAAACATTTTCAGAGGACCGGGACACACTTCTTCACACACAGAATCACACAGAATCAGTAAGGGTGAAAAAGACCTCAAGGGTCATCAAAGTCCAATCTGTCACCCAAGCCCTCATGACCACTAAACCATGTCACCAAGTGCCACGTCCAATCCCCTTTTGAACACCTCCAGGGATGGTGACTCCACCACCTCCCTGGGCAGCACATTCCAACATCTAACAACTCTCTTCATGAAGAACTTTCTCCTCACCTCAAGCCTAAACCTCCCCTGGCACAGCTTGAGACTGTGTCCTCTTGTTCTGCTGCTGCTTGCCTGGGAGAAGAGACCAACCCCCACCTGGCTACAACCTCCCTTCAGGTAGTTGTAGACAGCAATGAGGTCTGCCCTGAGCCTCCTCTTCTCCAGGCTGAACACCCCCAGCTCCCTCAGCCTCTCCTCATAGGACTTGTGCTCAAGGCCTCTCACCAGCCTCGTTGCCCTTCTCTGGACAGTTCAAGTATCTCAATATCCTTCTTAAACTGAGGAGCCCAGAACTGGACACAGGACTCCAGATGTGGCCTCACCAGTGCTGAGCACAGAGCAGAATGACTTCCCTGCTCCTGCTGGCCACACTATTCCTGATGCAGGCCAGGATGCCATTGGCCTTCTTGGCCACCTGGGCACACTGCTGGCTCCTGTTCAGCTGCTGTCACCCAGCAGCCCCAGGTCCCTTTCCACCTGGCTGCTCTCCAGCCACTCTGACCCCAGCCTGTAGCTCTGCTTGGGGTTGTTGTGGCCAAAGTGCAGCACCCGGCACTTGGACTTGTTAAATGCCATCCCGTTGGACTCTGCCCATCTGTCCAGCTGGTCAAGGTCCCTCTGCAGAGCCCCATCACCCTCCAACAGATCAACACCTTTTTGTTTGATACAGGTGCCTGACTGTACAAAATACTCAAGAGTTTGAACAAATAATCCAAGAAATGTGCCAGATATTCCTCAGCTACTTTGATCACCCTAGCATGTGAATAAATTTTCCAAGTATCTAATGATGCTGGAGGATCTACTTCCAGTTCTGGCAGGTGTACTTCAGTAAGCAGTGTCCTGTTGCTTTCCCTTCCATGATAGTCTTGATTTGAAAAGTGAAGGAGATGACTGGAGTGAGCTGGCCCTGGGTTTGCAAGGTTGCCCTTGAATGAATTCTAACCCTTCTTTAAGCTTGTTGTCAGCTATTGAAAACACCAATTCCAGTGCTTCCTACAGCTCAGTCCCTGAACTACTGTTCTGATCAAGTAGAGTGTGGGCTCTTTGCTGAATGAAGTAAACCAGCTAGTGACAGCAGAAAATTTCAAAAGGAAACACATAGTATATTCTTTTTCATCTTTGTTAGGAGAAATTTTGATGAAAGAGAAAAAACTGTCTTTTGGAGAAGAATTTTAACTCATAATAAGTGGGAATTGAGGTCTGTGTATTTATTGCATTAAAGTTCAACCCCACAAGGAATCAGGAGAGTCTCTAGTGGAATGGTAAAAGAAATGATGTGTTAGAACTGATTTTTCTTGGATCATGGCTGTAAGATCAGCTTCTACTAAAGTGTCAGAGCTGCTGTGAACGCTCCTCAGGTAAACTTCTTGATTCTATGAGGAAACCTGCAGGTGTTTCCTGCCTGTTTTGAACTTCTGTAGCAGCCAGTGTTCAATGATACTTATCAGACCTGTGAATACAATGAATAACCTTGTGCTTTGATAAGAGAGCTGTGCTAGGTGAATACTGTGGGACAGTTTAGGTGGGTAAGGTACTTACAGATGCATTTCACAGAATCACAGAAAACATCCAGTTGGAAGAGACCTCCAGGCTCATCCAGTCCAGCCTTTGACCCAGCACTGAATGGCCAACACTAAACCATGTCCCTAAGCACCAGGTCCACACACTGCTTAAACACCCCCAGGGATGGTGACTCCAGCACTGCCCTGGGCAGACCATTCCAGTGTTTGAGAACCCTCTCTGTGCAGAAATGTTTCCTGACATCCAGCCTGAACCTCCCATGGCACAGCTTGAAACCATTTCCTCTGGTCCTGTTACCCAGGAGTAGAGGCTGCCTCATTCCAGTCTCTCTTCAGGGAGTTGTAGAGTGTGATGAGGTCTCCCCTCAGCCTCCTCTTCTCCAGTCTGAACAACCCCACTTCCCTCAGATGCTCCTCATAGGCCAATGTGCTCCAGGCCCTTCTCCAGCATCATTGCCCTTCTCTGGACACACTCCAGCCCCTCAATGTCCTTCCTGTAGTGGGGCCCCAGAACTGAACACAGCCCTTGAGGTGTGACAGTGCTGAGCACAGGAGGATGATCACCTCCCTGTCCCTGCTGGCCACAGTGTTTCTAGCCCAAGCCAGGATGCCATTGGCTTTCTTGGCCACCTGGGCACTGCTGGCTCATGGTCAGTTGAATGTCAACCAACAGCCCCAGGGCCCTCTCCAAGCTGCAGCTTTCCAACCACACCTCCCCAAGTCTGTAGCTCCCCATGGGGTTGTTGTGACCCAGGTGCAGGACCTGGCACTTGGCCTTGTTGAACTTCATACAATTAGCCTTGGCCCTTTGGTCTAACCTGTCCAGGTCCTGCTGCAAGGCCTCCTTACCCTCTAGCAGATCAACACAGACACCCAGCTTGGTGTCATCTGCAAACTTACTGAGGGTGCATTCAATCTCCTCATCCAGATCACTGATAAAGATATTAAAGAGGACAGACCCCAGTGCTGAACCCTGGATGCCAGCCCAGCACACTTCATTGTGGGCATACTTGAGACAGTGGTTTGGTATCTAACAAATTGAAGAGCATAAAGCTTTTTCAGTTATTTTTTTTAATCTACCACAAACTGAAACAGATTCATGAATTATGTAGAGCTCTCATCTTGTAAATATTCTTGAATAATTTTCTGTATTCAAAACCTATCTTGATAGAACTGGTGGACATCATTTATGCGAAGAGAGTGAATTGGCTTCAGGTGAATAAGGTGGAGGAGGAAAATTCACCAAGGCTTCACGTCAGGTGTAGTTGAACTATGGCCTATGAACCTGAAGTCTTGAATCTAGTGTTCTGTGGTAGGAGTGTTGCTCTCAACACCAATAAGTTTGTTACATAGGTTTAAAAAGTCATAATGACAAGTCCTTGAACTGGCCTAGTAATCACAGAATTATTGAGGCTGGAATAGACCTGTGAGATCGTCAAGTCCAGCCTATGACCTTACCACCACCACACCAACCAGACCATTCACTAAGTGCCACATCCAATCTTTGCTCAAACACCTCCAGAGCCAGCAACTCCACCACCTCCCTGGGCAGTCCATTCCAATGTCTGATTCCCCTTTCCCTGAGGAAGTGCTTCCTAACATCCATCCTAAACCTTCCCTGGCACAGCTTCAGGTCATGCCCTCTCATCTTGTCACAAGTTGCCTGGGAGAAGAGCCTGACCCCCACCTGACTACAGCTTCCCCTCAGGTAGTTGTAGAGTGTGATAAGGTCCCCCCTGGCTAAGCACCACCAGCTCCCTCAGCCTCTCCTCATCAGCCTTTCCCTCCAGTCCCTTCCCCAGGCTGGTCACTCTCCTCTGGACCTGCTCTAGCACCTCAAGATCTTTCTTGTAGTGAGGGGCCCAGAGCTGCACACAGTGCTGGAAGTGAGGCCTCACCAGTGCTGAGTACAGGGCAGAATTCCATCCCTGCTCCTGCTGGCCACACTCTTCCTGATCCAAGCCAAGATGCCACTGGCCTTCCATGCTCCCTGGGCACACTGCTGGCTCCAGTTCAGCTGCTGTCACCCAGCACTGCCAGGTCCCTCTCTGCCAGGCTGCTCTCCAGCCACTCATCCCCCAGTCTGTAGCACTGCTTGGGGTGATTGTGGCCAAAGTGTGGGAGCCTGCCCTTGGCACTGTTGAATCTCATACCATTGGCTTCAGCCCATCAACCCAGCCTGTCCAGGTCTCTGAAGTGTCTTCCTACCTTCCAGCAGATCAACACAACGTCTATAAATATTGAAGGCTGGGTGTCAGGAAAGAAGGGAGAGGAACAGGCTCTGCTCACTTGTGCCCTGTGATAGGACAAGGGGCAATGGAGGGACACCACAGCTCAGGAAGTTCCACCTTAACATGAGGAGGAACTTCTTCACTGTGAGGGTCGCAGAGCACTGGAACAGGCTCCCCAGAGAGGTTGTGGAGTCTCCTTCTCTGGAGACTTTCCCTCCCTGTGTGACCTGTGCTGGATTCTGTGGTCCTGCTCTGGTGGCGGGGGTGGTCTCAAAGATCTCCAGAGGTCCCTTCCAGCCCCTAACATCCTGTGATCCTGTGACACTCCCTTGTAATGCTTTTAACTTTCATGGTGTTGGAGGAAATGGGAGATAATATGCATGCAGAAGGAGTTGCACCTCTTTGTAACCTAAATGTTCATCTGCCTTTACGTTGTGAAAAGTAATTCTGCTCTGTGTTGGTAGAGGAATCATTCATCTGCTTCAACTCTGTTCCAGGCAACAGCGCAGTGTTCGGTCATCCTGCCAAAGCAGTAACAGCCTGCACGGACCCTGAAGTTTTGGTACTCACAGTGAAGAGGGGATCACTTTTGAACTTCCAGAGGACAGAATGTCTTCAAAAACTGTTAGAATGAAACTGTTAGAAAAAATTTTTAAAAATGGAGTAGATGGTTACCAGTGATGATGCATAAGGCAGCTTTTATAGTCTATATCATGCTTGATAGAGCCTCAGATGGCTAAAGTTAGATGTTGAGTATGTTTTAAACTAGGAATAGCTTTACTGCCAAGCTGGGTCAGACAGAGGCTGAAGAAAGAGGCCAGTAGCTAGCTGTGTTGTTATTTTTGTGTTATTGATGGAGAATACATAACACTCCGTTGCGTTTCCTTCAGATAAGGTCTTAGGAAGCAGGTTCACAGATAGGTGATTTGCTTTGCTATTTCTGCTTCCCACCTTTGACAAGGCAGACGTTTAGAGCTCACTCCAGAAACATGCCAGAGAAGCTAAACAGAGTTTCAGAGTAAAATTATACTATTTTTGTACGTTATGCATGTTTTTTTTATTTCACTTATTTTTCTCCAAAATCAGTGGGTTTTTGTTGGTGTGCTAACAGGCACAGTTTCATAATGGTGGTGGTTCTTTCACAGCAGCGGTGGTGTCACGAATGAATGTTCTCATAAAAAATACTTAATTCATGCCTAAACCAAATTTGTGGCTGAAGATGTGCTTCTCTGACATACAGAATGGGACAGAAAAGTCCTTTGCTGCCAGTGTCCTGAACACTGTGCTGGCCTTTTGCTGCTTCATGGGTTTGAACAAACACCTCTGGGTTTAGTTTCTGTTTTAAGTGGTGAATGTGCTCAAGTGCTTTGAATGTATGCATTTCGCATTTTTTTATACAATTTAACCAATAAAATAATCTGCTGCTGCTTGTCTATCCAATAAAGCAAATGAGACCTATGCTTCTTCAAACAGTGTGGAAATTGTGGGGTTTTAAAAACCTACTTCTAGTCATTAGTGAATGGATTTCACTTGTCTGACAGTGACTTGCTGTTCATGGAGCAGGCTGGTAGTAACAAAATGGCTTTTGGCAGGACCACTTCCAGAAAATACTGTGCTGGTTGGAGCTTCAGGTTCTAAGTCTCTGAGGCAACAAGGATTGCTGAGGTGGGAGTGGATCAGAATGCCAGCCAAGCCAGGCAAGGGATAGGATTAGAGAAGTGAAAGGTACGGATGGTTAAATAGAATAAAATTAATTCAAACTAAAGTGGGGGGAAAAAAAAAAAAAAACTAAAAAGGCAGGTACATAAGCCTTCTAGCTTGCTAGTCTTGTTCTGTTAGACACCCAGTCTCCTGCCATGAAAACTCTTAGAATTGGGATTATTCTCCCTCACAAAACCAATAAAGGTGCTTTTCAGAGGCTGGGGGAAAACAGCTTAGCCAGATTTCATATTTCACAGTGGCTTTTAAAAGAGCTTGCATATTGGGTTTGGGCTGAGCTGGAGTTAATTCCCCTCAAAGCAGGGTTTCACCTCAACATGAGAAGAAACTTCTTTACAGTAGGGGTGGTGGAGCACTGGAGCAGGCTGCCCAGAGAGATTGTGGGGTCTCCTTCTCAGGACCCACCTGGATGCATTCCTGTGCAGACTACCCTGGGTGGTCCTGCTTTGGCAGGGGGCTTGGACTCGATGATCTCTGAAGTTCCCTTCCAACCTCTAATGTACTGTGGTACTGTGAAAGCATCCTTCTAGTGCTGTGCTTTGCAGTGCTGTAGCTGAGTGTTGATAACACAGCAGTGTTTTGGCCACTGCTGAGCCAAGCACCCAGGCTATGCTTTTCCAACATTTCCCTGCCCTGAGAGTATGCTAAGGGAACGCAGCTGGGCCAGCTGACCCAAACTGGCCAAAGGGGTATTTCCATGCCATATGACATGCTCAGATATAAGAACAAAGTGAAAGAAAGAAATGGGGGGGATTTGTCCATGGCATCTGTCCTCCAGAGGAAGCACTGAGCATAGAGAATCCTGCTTCCCATGACCAGCCACCGTCCTGCTGATGGGCAGTAGAGACTAACATCTCTAGAGCTCTGCTTTTGCTTCCACGCTGGCTACTGTTTTGCTTATCATTATTAAATTGCTTCTATCTTATTACTGGCTTTTGTGGTATTTTCCCCTCTCCCCTGTCCATCTAAGAAGGGGAGTGATAAAGCAGCTTTGGCGGACGTTTGGCCCCTAGCCAGGGCCAAACCACCATAGCTTAGATTGCAAGAGCCAGAGCTTGAAGCTCGACAGGAGGAAGACTGTAGATCTAACATACCTGTAATACCTAGCTAAATCAGATGTCTGGCCTTAAATATGACTTTGTCACCTTTGTCCCCCAGCCAGTATTAGTGAAACCATAAAGTTCATATTTAGGTGCTCTAAGAGAAAGCTTTTTCTGGGTTTCCATTTTCAATCCCCCTTGTGTTTTGTTTTTCTCCATTCTGTAGCAATATATGAAGACAATTCTTACATTACTTTTCTTGTCTTCTATACTACAGTTGTCACAGGAGAGCATGGCACAGGCAGGTCTGTAATTAGTGGGATCTGTTGTACACATCTATTACAAATTCTTTGTCTTCATATGCAGGGCTAGATGATAATGCTAGGAAAGGATAAAAGAAGCTGGCTGGATGACCATATCCAAAGAATTGCAGTCAATAGCTCAGTGACTAAGAGGAAACCAGTAATAAGTGGTAAATGTCTCTGCTGGGGTGAGAGCTATGAATTGTCTTCAAAGATAAAAGACAACTATTTGAGTTTGCAGGTGACACTGAGTGGTGCAGTTCACACACCGGAGGGGTGCTGTCATCAAACAGTGTCTTCTGCATAGCATCACATAGATAGAGCCAAGGCAAACATGGCAGAGTACAGATATGGCAAATCCATAGCACATACACATGTAATTATTTTTCTCCTGATGCCATGAACCTCCAGGCAGCAGGCCTAGTTGTGGTACAGCCAGGTGGTGGAGGCTGACATCAGCAAGCACTGGACTGTGACATCATCTCACCCACCCAAGCCCTTTTGAACAGCAGCACATCCTTCAGCTTTCACCTCATGCAGGCTGCCATCTCACTTCTGTACAGGCCAACAGAGAGAAAAAAAAGTGCTCATCCCAGATCCCTTCTTACAAGGGCAGATACTTAGTTCTGGTAGCTCCTGACTCCTAATCCTAGGTAACTTGGATCTCTTCATATAAGTCTCATTTTACACAGGTGAAGTCCCTGGTGACTGGGAGAAGGGAAACATTGCACCCATTTTTAGAAAGGGTCAAGAGGTGACTACCAGCCTGCCAGCCTCACCTTTGTGCCTGGGAAGATCATGGAACAGATCCTCCTAGAAGCTACAGTGAGGCACATGGAGGGCAGCCAGTGTGGGTTTGCCAGGGACAAGACTTGCCTGACCAACCTAGGGGCCTTCACATTCTGTGAGTGTGTAACATCCTGCCCTCCAGGTTAGAGGAAGATGGATGTGATGAATGGGAAGTTCAGTGGATGAGGAATCAGCTGAGTGGTTGCCTTTAGAAGGTAGTGTTGGACACATCAATGTCCAGGTGGAGATCAGTGACCAGTGGTGTCCCTCAGGCTTCCACAGGTGGACCTGTGCTGTTTGGTATCTTCATCATGGACGTGGAGACTGCCATGGCACTCTCCCTGTCATTCACATGGCAGAATACAGATGTGGCAGATTCACAGTAAATACTTATTTTGATTTCTCCTGATGCCATGAACCTGCAGGCAGAAGTTTGGCAGAGACATGAGCAGGTGGTGGAGGCTGACATCACCAAGCACAGGACTGTGACATCATCTCCCTCACTGCAGCACCAGGCATCAGCAGATCCTGGGCCAGTCTGGCTCGTGCCTGGACTCTGGTCACGCTCACCAGTGAGGTCTGGAGCTTAGGGCAAGGCTTTTGGTGGTGCTTGGGGCTGCCATCAGCAGCTCTGGGTGTCTGTCCCAAAGCCACAGCTTGCGTTTCCCAGCCCTGCGTGGTTCAGGCAGCCAGGCACTGGGGGACGTGCCTGCAGCAGCAGAGGTGAGCTGGGTGGGGAAATGTCCCCGGGGCAGCTGTGGGGTGGGTGCTGGGGAGCTGGGAGGGTGCTTCTTGAGGGACCTGAGCATTTCTGCTTCGCTAGGGCACCAAAGTGATCATGGTCTCTCTTTTCCAGCGTGTGACACCAGGGAGGGGGAGCACCTTGCTTGTCCTCAGCTCTCTGCAGCCTGCTGCAAGAAGCCAACATGTCTGAGGAGACACAGGGCACCTGCCCCATCTGCCGTGGGGCTCTGAAGGGTGTTGGCATCGCACAGCCGTGCCAGCACAGGTTCTGCCTGGGCTGCATCCTGCGGTGGGCACAAAAGACATCAAGTTGCCCAATCTGCAGAGAGCAGATGGTGACAGTCAGGTTTTCTGTGCAGGGAGAAGATGACTACCTGGAGCATGTCATCAACCCCCCGGCACAGCCACCCCGTGCCAGCAGCCAGGCAGGCACAGCTCCTGGCAACCTGGGCATTGGCAGCCCCCATGGCCCTGCGGTGTCCCCTCCGACCTCTCCACAGGGCACGCCCTACTTGGGAGAGCAGGGGGCTGCCAAGGGGGTGGCCATGGCTACCACGGGTGGCCTCCTGCCCGAGGTCTGGGCAGTCCTTTTCCGCCACAATCAGCAGCTGCTCTCCCCGGTGCTGCCCTGGCTGCGCCGCCTCCTGCAGACCATCTATGAGGGGCACTGGTGGGTGGCAATGGCAGCAGAAAAGTTCATGCTGCAAGGCCTCTGCCTATATGGGCTGAACAGGGAGGCCTTGGTCCGTCACATGTGGCCTAGCCTGGAGGAAGACTCAGCATCAGTGGTCCATGGCCTCACCAGTCTCATCCACCATCGATGCAGGGAGGGGGCCTGGGCACTTCTGAACTCCTGTGCTGCCAGCCAGGAGAACATCAGCCTTGCAGCCAGCCACAGCTCCACCACCTCCCACACAGGGACTGCTGCCCCTCAGCTGGCCTCCTCCAGCAGCTCTGCAGGCTCCATGGTGCAGGAAGCAGCCGCAGCTGCTCCTGTCCCTGCAGAGCAGCACCATCCCCAGGAGGAGTCAGGGCAGGTGCCAGGAGCAGGTCCCTCTGCCCAGGACTGCAGCCACAACCCCTCCACCCCCGGCCAGGGCAGAGGCTGCTCAGTCACAGGGACCAGACGCCCCCCAAAGAGGAGATCCCCTGGCACCCAGGACTGTCCCCAGCCCCGCAAGAGGCCACCCTGCCGGCAGCACTAGAGGGCTCCAGCAGCTCTTTTGTGGAGATAAAGCAAATAAATTGTTTCTGTGACACCTCTGTGTGTGCTACTTTTTCCTCTTTCTCCTGATGCCTTTCTCTGCCCCCCACCCTGGCAGGCACTAGCCTGCTGGGGGCACAGCCAAGGGCCCCTGCAGCCCCAGAGCTTCTCCTGCAGCAGGCCCTGCTGCAGCCATGCACCCTGGAGTAGTGCAGCACTGGCCAAGGGCAGAGCTGACAGGAGGGTAGCTGCCCTATCTCAGGCTCTATGCCTTCAGCCCACCTCCAATCCCTCCCTCTGCCCAGCTTCCCAATTTTGCTCTGCTCCAGATTTTCTCTTCTGTTGGACATCAGCCAGGGGAACCTTGCTGCTGGGAGGGCTCTCAAAGATGCACCCCAAATGGGCAGAGGCAAGCCATGGCTCACCCTGTTTGCCAGGCACAGAGGGATTTCCACCTGCGCAAGCCTTTACCAACAGCAGCACGTCCTTCAGCTTTCACACCATGCAGGCTGCCATCTCACTTCTCCTTTGGCCAGCTGAGAAAGGGTAAAAAGCTGGGCATGAGCTGGCAGTGTGCACTGCCAGCCCAGAGCCAACCGTGTCCTGGGCTGACCCCCAGCAGTGTGGGCAGGAGGGACAGGGGGGAGATTCTGCCCATCTGCTGTGCTCAGCTGAGGCTCCACCTGGGGTGCTGGGTCCAGCTCTGGAATCCTCAACACATGAAAGACATGAACCTGCTGGTGCAGGTCCAGAGGAGGCCACAGAGGGCAGAACCACTGCTTTGAAAGTAAAGTAAGTTGAGATTGTTCAGCTTGCAGAGGAGAAGAGTCCCAGGAGACTTTATTGCACCTTGGAAGGTTAAGGAAAATGATGGAGACGTTTCAACAAGTCCTGTTGTGACAGGGGCAAGGGACAATGGTTTTAAACTGAAAGAGGAGATTCCATCCATGTTCATTGTGCAGATGGACTCCTCCGTAATACTTATACACAGTACATACAAATACAATACATAGTACATATAAAAGAAAGCAAGTTGCAATTTCCTGGGTGATTAATTTTCTGCTGGCCTCATGGGGTGATAGAAAGGAAAACTCAGGTCAAGTTTTCAACTGTGGGTCCAGAGGAGGCCACAAAGATGATCAGAGGGCTGGGGCACCTCCCCTATGGATACAGGCTGAGAATTGAGGTTGTTCAGCCTGGAGAAGGATCCAAGGAGACCTTAGAGCAGCCTTCCAGTACCTAAAGGGAGATACAGGAGAGCAGGGGAAGGATGTTTGACAAGGGCTGGGAGTGATAGGCTGAGGGGCAGTGGCTTTGAGCTGGACGAGGGGAGATTGAGGCTGGAGATGAGGAAGAAATTCTTCACAGTGAGAGTGGGAAGACATTGGTTGCCCAGTTGCCCAGGGAGGTTGTGGATGCCCCTCCCTGGAGGTGTTCAAGGTCATGTTTGATGAGGCCTTGAGCAACCTGGGCTGCTGGGAGGTATCCCTGCCCATGGCAGGGAGGGGTGGAACTGGATGATCTTTCAGGTCCTTTCCAACCCAAACTATTCTATGACTCTCTGATTTAGACTAGGTAACAGGAGCAAACTTTCTTCTCTGAGAGTGCTGAAACACTGGCCCTGTTTTCCCAAAAAGTTGGTAAATGCCACATCCCTGGAAACATTTTAAGTCAGGTTGGACACTGCTCTGAGCAACCTGATCAAATTAAAGATGTCCCTGACTCTGTTGAGGGGATAGGGCTAGATGACCTTCAAAGATACTGGAAGTACTGCAAGTATGATAGAAAACAAGCAGATAGAGATTTAAAGTCCTGCATCAATAAATCCAAGTTCTCTGTCAGAGAGCAGTGACCATTCTTAGTCTCAAAATGTCTCTGGTTTGAGAAGAGTGAATCAGCAACTCACAGAGGACTTCATTAATGGAATTTACCTCTCTTCCATCTGACTGACTCTCCATGACCATTTTTAGGATTGTTCTACAACCATTTTGCTGTGCATTTGCTGTGATGGATTTTTAGTGCCTTCTTCTGGCACATTGTGGTGACACTGCTCCTGTTTCATTACATCAGAGTCAGTGATGACAAATGCTAGCTTGAAGTTTCTGTAGAACCACACCTTGGTTTGCTTCTCATTCTTCAGTGGAACTGTCCTAAACTAACAACTCATTGATTTGTGTGGCCTGAATGCCTTCAAGGCTTTTGGAGAAAAGAGATCACCCCTAAAGAGGAGCAGAAGCAGCTGAAAAATGGGTCAGTCTCTCAAGTTCCTGTGCAAGACTTTGGGGGGATGGAAAAACACAGTGACCAATATTAGAAGTAAATGCTGAAAGCCTGATTTTCTTACCCATGTTTGTGGAGGAGATACTGGATGGAAGTGTGTGACTGTAAGTTGCACACATATACACAAAGTATAAAGGAGGCATTCCACTGTTAGAGAAGGACTGGTAAATACATCACCAGCAGCCAACTGATTCCTGATGAAACCTTCCACTAGGCTTCAAAGGAAATGTCACAGCTTGAAGCTGCATGAAGTGTCCAGATCCAGGCAGACCAGAAAGAGATTTGTCACCACAGGGTAAGTTCAGCATGCAAATGACAAATGCAAGAGGAAGACACACACCCACTCACAGGAGCTTTTGTCCAATTGTCCCTCCAATGGCATGTGTTAGGAGTTCTGCTTCATCTTGGCTCACATCACAGCCAGCAGATCTTCTGCTTTGACTGAAGAGACTTAGAGATCTTAACTCAGGAGCATTCAGACTCAAACCCAAGCCAGCACCTCACATTTACTTACAATCATTTGCTTTCTCTGGATGTGGAGTTGTGGTTGTCTCCTACCCAGCTTCTCAGTGATTGTTTGGACATTGTGTTTTGCTTACATTAACCATCCAGGACTCTTTAAAGTCCTTTTCTCTTGGAGGAGATCTCCATTTATTCTGTTCAAAGCATCCTCCTGTGTGTGTGCCAACAAGTGGAACATACTGAATCCAACACAGCATTGCAGGTTCAGGCATGACACAGAGTAGATGGTGAGGCAGGCCATCACATTTCCCCTTTTTCTCCCTTTTCTATTTCCTCTAAACCATTCTGTGCAGCCTCACATTGATCTAACTTGCTAGCATGACATTACCCACTCATATCTCACCTTCCCTGAGCTAATCCTTGGTGCTGCTTCATGCTCAAAGCATCTGAAGCATCTCTCAGCATCAACCCAGGTGGCAGGTGACATCAGAATTTAGTTTTCATATTACTACTCAAAACAGATCTGAGAGCAGTTGAGCTTCCCAGAACTGCAACCAGTAAGAGAGGGTTTTGTTTACTGAAACCAGCTGAGTATCAATAAAGGGAGAGAAATTAATTCAGGAGGTGCTGGGTGCTGGGCAGGATGGTCCCTCAAAGCCGGAAACTCTGGCTTAACTGTTTCAACGGCTACTTCCTCTCCCCACTGTCATTGCAGCACTGGCTGGAGCAGGACAGTGCAATAGAATTGAAATTATCATTCAATCAGTCTTTTGCACAAGTGTGCCGTTGCCTAGGTAGGCAGTTATCAAGGTTTCCAACATCTTTGCTGAGAGTTTGGCTCAGGTAATAATTGTGTGACAAGCATGCTTGGGAACACCTGATCTGTCTGAGCCTCCAGGGGGGTCATGAGGAAGTCCCCCCAGATGCATGAATTGAGGACACTGCGAAGATTCCCACATGGAATAATTCACAGGTATTTAGTGGGATTTTTTTTTCCACTCCCTACAGCTTATCTTAGGTGTGGTGGGTTGAAACTACACACACACACACCCCAAAATAAAATCGCCAGACCAGCTCGGTTGGGAAGCAAATGAAGCTGAATCTGCAAGCACAACTACAACCTGGAAATATGGAATGCAATGAATATGTACAAAATAGACAACATTTACATGTTTTTACAATTTATAAACTACACGAGAACCCCGCTGGACAAAACCAAGGGTTACCAACAGCTTCCCCTCTTGGCTCTCTCCCCTGACCTGTACAAGGATAAAGAGAAAGAGAAGAGCAGAGAGTAGCTTTTTAGTACTTAGCACCAAGAAGAACACAGCCAAGGTCAGCAAAAGCTACCAGCTAGTACCTGCTAGAGCAAAGAAGCCAAGAAAGAGAGAAAGTTAGTTTGTAAACTAACTTTATGTTAGTTATCAGACCAATGGATTATTTAGACCTTACCATTATTTTCCCTTTTACATCCAATGGTCATTTATTTACGTTCTACCAGTTTCTGCTCAATCTGTGGAAAATTTCCCAGGCATTAGCCTAAAACTGCCACAGTAGGTTGGATGGTTTGACTTGATGATCTTAGAAGCCTTTTCCAGCAGAAACAATTCTGATGATCACAAGACATGGAACTGTTGGCACAGGTCCAGAGGAGGAACATGAAGATGGTCAGAGGTCTGGGGACAGGCTGAGAGCTCAGCCTGGAGAAGAGAAGATTCCAGCAAGGTCTTATAGGAAACTTCCAGGGTCTGAAGGGGGGGCAAAAAAGAGCTGGGGTGGAGGGGTTTCACAAGGACTTGTAGTGATAGGACAAGGGGCAATGTACTTAAGATGGAAGAGGGCTAATTTAGGCTGGTTGTTAGGAAGGGAGGGTGGTGAGACACTGGAACAGGTTGCCCAGGGAAGTTACAGATGCCCTCACCCTGGAGGTGTTGAAGGTCAGGCTGGATGAGGCCCTGAGCAACCTGGTCTAATGGAAGGTGTCCCTGCCTGTGGCAGTGGGTTTGGAGATAGACAATTTCTCAGGTCCCTTCCAAACCAAACCATTCTATGGTGCAGTGTTTCTGTAAGATACTGAGAGATGTGTGCACCCAAAAGAAGAACATCTGCAAACAGACTAGTCCAGAGAGCTCGTTCACCAAACTACCTGCAGAAGTTACTTTTGCATTTTATGTAATTCAGCAACAATCTCTAGAGAATCCCAGCCTACACAGCCATGAAAAAAATCAATTATATTAATTAAAAAAAAAAAAGTGGAGAAACTTTTGGATTCCACCGAGATTTATACCACATGAATTGAAAACATTCCCTTTTCTGGTATTGCTGCTGAGATAATAAGGTATATTATCTCAAGTACAAATACACGTTGGGTGGAGAATGGATAGAGAGCAGTCCAAGGAGAAGGACATGGGGCTGCTGGTTGGTGATAAGCTGGCCACAAGTCAGCACTGAGTGCTGCCAGCCCAGGGCCAGCCCAGGAGTGTGGGCAGCAGAAGCAGGGAGGGGATTGTGCCCCTCTGCTCTGCTCTGCTGAGACCCCCCCTGCAGTGCTGGGGCAGCTCTGGAGTGCTCAGCACAGCACAGACAGGGACCTGCTGGAGCAGGGCCAGAGGAGGCCACAGCAATGCTGGCAGGGCTGGAAGGGCTCTGCTGGGAGGCTCCAGGCTGAGAGAGTTGGGCTTGGGCAGCCTGCAGAAGAGAAGGCTCCAGGGAGAGCTTCTATCAGATTTCCAGTATTTGTAGGGGGCCTACAGGATAGCTGGAGAGGACTTTTTACAAAGGCATGGAGTGACAGGATGAGGGGTGGCTTCAAAGTGGAAGAAGCTCCATTTAGATTAGACATTAGGAGAAAATTCTTCTCCATGAGGCATTGGAACAATTGCCCAGAGAAGCTGTGGAGGCTGCAATCCTGGGAGAATTCAAAGGCAGGTTGGACAGGGACTTGAGCAACCTGGTCTGTAAGGAAGTGACCCTGCCCATGGCAGGGGAGTTGGAACTGGATGAACTTTAAGGTCCCTTTCAGCCCAAAGCATTCTGTGATTCCATGGTCTTGCCCTGCTATGAGAATAAGACTGAGTCAGAAGATTCATTGTGTCCTTCGTGCCTGCCTGGGGTCTCTGGAAGCAGGTTATGTGTTTAGTGGTGATCACAAGAGCCAAGATGTTATTTCTTACTGCTTAGTTTCATAAGAATAAAACTGAAAATCCATATAAAATGCAGATACAGAGTCAAATGTGGGCATTCTTACTTACACAGAGTGTTTTTATTCTCTTTCTCAGTGAAAACGCCAAACTTGTGTTTTCTCCTATACAGTTTAACTAAGGTCAAGAGATCCAGGGGGTCAGTTGTATGCTAAGAACAGTGAGTTAATTTATTGTTCATTTACAAGAATTACCAGAAAACAGACAATCCAAAGCTTGGGGGAAGTTTTTGGCACCAAGTTTTTTTCCTGTAGAAATAGGGCCATTTCTGGAATTAGTTCAAGACTGCTGAAAACTTATTTTGGAGTGCAGTTCCAGAGCAGCTGGCAGACTTACTTTTCCACAGTTGCTGTAAGGAAAAGCCCTTTCCTCCCACCACTTGTCCGTGCTGCCCCACTGTGCTGATGCCACATTGCACCCTTTCATGATGTGCTTTAGCTTGTTAACATGATGGAAGCTCTTCCATTTTGAGGAAGGAACTGAATGTTTGGTTTTTCGCTAGTTCTGTGAACTGACGAAACTGAAAGAGGAGTTTAATGTGCATTGGAGCCAGAATGAAAATAAGCTGCAAGGAAGGGTAGGAAAGCTGGGGAACAGCAGCCCCATCAGTACACCTGATCATAGAAGGGGGAACCTATTTCCATATCTCACCAGTGTCCCATCTTAGGGCAGGCACTCATGGAATGGGATTCTTCTGCACACTCTATAGCATGAAATTATTCAGCTTGATATTTGGTGAAACAGTTTGCCTTGCTACCGGTGAAGGGAACTGCAGGGACACACACTGAAAACCACCACATGTGCAAATGAAGTACATTCATAAATCATCCAGGCTGTGGCTTACTAATTAGTGCTTTACAGGGAACACCTCTTCTACAACCTCCACCATGTAAGAAGGTTCTGAAATGTATTTATTTCCATGCCACAGTCAAACATTGAAAATCACTTTTTTGCATCTGCCTGAAGATAAACCAACAAAGATATGCCTTTAGTAGGAGGAGTTTGGTGGTAGGAGTTGCTTTCCCCTTAAAGTATGTGTTAGGAAGACAGTGAAATCTGCTCTGTCCTTGGACCTCAACCATATTTCATACAAATTCTCCAAGCCAAGAACCTTGTCTTTACTTTCAGTTCCTTCTCTGGCCCTTAGGCTGCTTGGAGCCTAAGATGAAAACAGATGTACATAAAGAGTTGACTTAGAAACAGAATCAGAATAATTAAAGTTGGAAAAGATCTCCAAGATCATAGAGGCCAACCATGTCGACCTACCACTGCCAGGTCACCACTAAACTATGTCCCTCAAAGCTAGCAATGGTCAAATGCTTGACCTTCAGAACCAAAGAATGCCCTCTCTCCCACAGTTCCTACCAAACAGGGCCCACTGTCTAATTGGAGGAGCCACTGCTCATCAGTCATGTGCCTTGGATGTCTGCAGGCATGGTCTTGGTTTCAGAAGCCAAACAAAACGATTGACCCAGGTTGGCATGGGGTTGGGTAGAGGTAAACATCCATTGTGTATCCTTTCAGGCTTAGTTAGGCTCTGCTGTGTTTGTATCCCCTTTCTCCAGGCACCTCTTCCCCGTGCTGAACCTGCCTCTTTTTTCCCCTGTTTTGGACACCCTGTGCCTCTGCCCCACCCTCCCAGCTCTCAGCATGCCTGTTTTCTTATGTTTTTACTCAGTCCATGCTGTCAACAACCACCACCACACAGGAAAAAAAATGCTTATCTAGGGACTTTCCCCACCTGGGAGATGAAAATCTTATGCTCTGGATTACTGCTCTCACCTCCTCAAGTGGCAATGTCCTTGTTCTGAAATCAGATGTAGGAGGCTGCTTCCTGAGAAGAGTGACTATGTCAATGGCAGCACGAGGTACCACCAAGTTTGATGGCAGAAAGCAGGGTATTTCTAACACCATGACCTCTGCTGATGGTGTGAACTGAACTCTGAGTAAGTGCCTTGTTCCCTTCATCCTTTGCCTAACCTTCTCCCTGCTTGCACAGACCCTGGCCAGAGCAGGGGCTTCTCACAGCCTACCCTCATTCCTGAGTTTACTTCACTACCAAAAGCAGTGCTGGATCTAGTGGCAAACACATGTCCTTTTCTGTCAGGCAACCTGAAGCCTCTACTCGCAAGGTTCTTGGTTTTCAGTTCCTAAGGACCTCTTCTCCTTTCACTTCCCCTTCCTGGGCTTTCTCCAGTACAGAACTTTTTTCTTAGCAAGTGTTTCTATCAGAAGCATGCAGATACATATGAGCACGTGGTAATAAAGGGAGAGAAGCATGGAGAAATGTGTCCCCTGTTCTTTTTTTCCACAGAGAAAAAGACTGTTCTGCTTTAACTTCTGTGCATACAGTATCTTAAAGTATTACGACCTCTTTTTTTCTGTTAAGTTTGAGAAAGTAAAAATTAATTAAATAAATAAATAAATAAGAGGAAGAAATGGTGAACTACTTCAGTGAGTGACAGATTAGGATTAATTGAGGCCTGGTTAAAAAAATAATAACCTAGAACCACTAGCTATGTCACACCTCATCTCTACTGGTGAGTGCCCCATCACAGCTCACAGTAAGATATGAATGTCCTCAGAAGTTCTCTCTCCAGTGCCAGCTCCTGTAGCTTACCTGTAACATATTCAAGCTTCTCAGTTTCTTCTGTGAGGGTTCTGAGTCTTTCCATTTTCCTGCTGGGGCTCACAGTGCTGGAGGCTTATTTTCTAGGTAAGCTGGCAATGAGGTCAAAGTATTTCCACACTGTTCATTCAGGAAAGGTCAGGTGATGACTTTCTTTCCAAAAACTCTCTCTGTTTCTCACTTCCATGAAGCTTTCAATGACTGAATGTGACATGTAAAGCCCATGGACCCCCAGACATAATAAAAGTAGGTGAATTTAGAGGGGATGATGCCTGTTGTAAAGCTTGACAGTCATGCTCTAAACAAGAAAATTTCCAGAATGCATAAGAGAAAACATTAAGTAAAGTGATTCTCCCCCTCTACTCTGCTTTGGTGAGACCCCTCCTGGAGTACAGCATCCAGCTTTGGTTCCCCCAGTGTGAGAAGAACGTGGAACTGTTGGAGTGGGTCCAGAGGAGGCCACAAATGACC
The DNA here is from genome assembly GCF_027791375.1 of Indicator indicator. Taxonomy (NCBI): domain Eukaryota; kingdom Metazoa; phylum Chordata; class Aves; order Piciformes; family Indicatoridae; genus Indicator; species Indicator indicator. The sequence continues at coordinate 82,403,304 of NC_072053.1, forward strand.
AGAGAGGTGGAGCACCTCCCCTATGGAAACAGGATGACGGAGTTATGGCTATTCAGCCTGGAGAATGGGAGACCTTAGAGCAGCTTTCCAGTACCTGAAGGGACCTACAAGAAAGCTGGGGAGGGACTTTTTACTAGGGCTTGTAGTAACAGGATGAGGGGGAATGGCTGTGAGGTGGAAGAAGAGAGATTTGAATGGGATATTCTGAGGAAATTCTTTACAGTGAGGGTAGGGAGACACTGGACGAGGTTGCCCAGGAAGGTTGTGTTTACTTCCTCCCTGGAGGTGTTCAAGCCCAGGCTAGACAGGGCCTTGAGCAACCTGAGCTAGTGGAAGCCCATGGCAGAGGGGTTGGAATTAAATGATCTTTAAGGTCCCTCCCAACCCAAACCATTCTATGATTCTATAATTCTATGAGTTACACCTGAAAGCAATTCTATTAAATATAAAAGCCTGACTAAGGACACTAGAATGGAAAATATCTAGTCAAAGTTATTTATAATAGTTTTATAGATGATGACATTCACACACAATTGAAGGGTACTTTGTAACACACAGCGCTGCTGGCTCTTTGGCCAAAGAGTGAGGATCTACAACAGAAATAAAACCAGCATAAAGTTGCCTCTGTCATGTGATGAACCTATTTTAAAAAAAAGACTTTGCAGAGACAAAAATGTTATGAATATTGTTTCACAGAAGTTGGGCTGAATATGTGAAGGGAAAACCTTTTCACTATGCTTTCATAAGCAGTGCACATTCTCCCTGTCCCTCCCTAGTCATGGTGGCAGCACTAAAATGGAGTTGCTTGGTCCAGCAAATACAACTGTTCACAGAATCCCAGCATGCTGGGGTCTAGACACAACCTCTGGAAATCATCCAGTCCCTGCTCAAGCAGGGGCACCCACGACAGGTTGCCCAGGGTCACAATGTCCAGGCAGGTTTGGAATCTCTCCAGAGAAGGAGACTCACAAGCTCTCTGGGCAGCCTGCTCTGGGGCTTCAGCACCCTCACAGCAAACTTTCTCTCCTGTTCAGATGGAACCTCCTGGGTTCCTGGTTGTGCCCATTGTCCCTTGTCCTGTCACTGGGCACCACTGAAAAGAGTCAGGTCCCATCCTCTTGACCCCACCCTTAAGATATTGATCAGAATAAATCTTCTCTCAGTCTGCTCTCCTCCAGGTTCAGGCACTTACCCCATGTACACCAGCTCTGATAGCTCCATGTGTAACCCTTATTCCTAAAACTCTTCATCCTCTTTTCTTCAGATGACCTTTCGAGGAAATTTTGGGCTTGGGCATCTGCAAAGTTCTTTCAGCAGGGCTTTCCTGGGTGTGGAGAGGCTATGTGGAAACCCTGTGGGCATCCCGGTGTGGATGGGCTGTTTGTAAGGATATTTCCTGGAGCTCTGCTCCTCCTTCCTACGGGGAAGGGGAGGGGGCAGATTCTTCGCTGGGAAGCCGGGAGAAGATGAGCAGAGATGCTCTACAAGGCTGAGCTGGGCTCCTGCCCGTGTTCAAGCTGAGGCAGAAAAACAAAGACGTTTCGCCTCTAGCAAGTCTTTGAAGCTCTTCAGGGGTGGTGATCTGTGCCCTGAGCCAAGTGTACTCCTGAGCACTGGGCAACGAGGAAAAAAAAGCAACACCAAACTCACAACATCTTTTGCGAGAAACGAGAGAAAATAAAGTAGCCCGAGGTCTCCTCCCTGTTCTGCAGCATGTGCTTGCAGGCAAGGGGAAAAAAATATATAATAAATCTTGAGATCATAAAGTCATGGAAAGGTAGGAAATGCAGCTGAGCGTTCCTGCTGCTCTCCAAGTGTTGTTTTAAGAATCATAGAATCGTCGAATGGTTTGGGTGAGGAGAGACCTTTAAAGGTCTTACAGTTCTAATTAGAACTGAGGAGGGACATCTGCAACTAGAGCAGGTCGCTCAGAACCCCAAACAACCTGACCTGGAATGTTTCTAGGGGTGGAGGTTTTCTAGCACCTCTCTGGGTAATCCGGGCCAGTCCCTCACTGCTCTCAGCATTTAAAAAATGTGAGGAATGAATGCGTTTCATGGATGTTTTTCACCACCAGTGTGCGTCTGCATAAAAAAGTCCCCTGCGTGCGTGGTGTGTGTCTGCAAGTATTCAAGCACAGATCAAAGAATGCAAGCAGGGAACAACATCGAGATTAAATAACAGCGTCTGACACGGAGCAGTTTTGCGAACAGAACCGTTTAATAGCTAAACACACGGATTTGCTGGGGGTTTGGGTTTGCTTTTTAAGCCAAACTTTTTCTTATTTTGCCGTTGAACAGTAACGGGAATTTCACCAAACACAAGCGTATGAACATCGAGCAGTGGACGAAAATCGTGAAAACAAAACAGAGACAAGAGATGTGAAAATGTTGGGACCAGCGATTTGGTTTGGGTTTAGGTTTGGGTTTTGTTGGGCTTGTTTGTTTTGGTTTTTTTTTTCTAAACATCTGATTTAGAGGTGTGGAAAAGCTGTTCTAAAACCTGGCTCCTTTGCCAAATTGTTCTGACTCAACGTGGTGTCTCCAAGTCGTTCAACTTGTGCAGCAACCAAACAGCTGCCAGCTGGATTTGCGACATACTGAGCTTTCTCTCAATCCATTGATACAGAGTATTCCCCGTGGCTCCTAAATCGTAACCGGTATTAAATATTTTAGTACTTCCTAAACCGATTAACCAAGTGTTTTAAGACTGTCTCAGCTGAGAGGGGTTGATAAAGTGAGAAGATTCGAAGATGAATTAAATTTGCAGACGGGGGTGGTGGGTATGTTGCCGAATTGTTCAGTCTTTCACAGAACAACGTGTGGAAGGATTTCAAGGCGCCGCTAAAAGGCAACGCCTTTCAGGGCAGTGAATAAAACCACTACTGTCGTGAATAAAACCAGTACTGTCGTGAATAAAACCAGTACTGTCGTGAATAAAACCAGTACTGTCGTGAATAAAAACAGTATTCCATGTAGATGAAGGTGAGCATTGTAAGGAGGCGAACAAGCCCCCGAGGGAAACGGAGAGTTCTCACTTCTCTAAACCGCATCAATTAAACAATAAATGAAGGGGTGAGTGGGAGGAAAACCTACAAATTTGATTTTTGGTTTATTTTTCCCCTGAAAATCCCTTTGCAGCTCGTCCTCCCCGCGCCTGTCGAGGCTGGGAATAGGAAGGACAGGTAGAGGAATTTTTTTTCTGGCTCTTTCCGCCTTTTATTTTTTTCCTTAGAAAATTCAGCAGCAATGGCAGAAGCAGGAGGCGGAGTGTGCGGGACAAGTTCCAGGCTGAAAGGGACAGAGGAAGACCTTCCCCAGCAGCCGGGCTCCCGGGAGAGCCGAGAGTGGCGATGATGGAATTGGGGCGCACACCCGCAGGGCGACAAGGGGAGAGGCTCTCAGCGTGCGATAGCTGCAGCGGGGAGGGGAAGTCGGTCATCGCTCAGCCCCCTCGGCGGGCGGCCCGGCTCCCGGTGTGGCGGCGGCGGCGGCGGGGAAGAAAGGCGGGTGCCGTAGATAGCAGCCCACCGGTCCGTGCGGACCCCCCTCCGCCACATCGAGGGGAAGGCGGCCGCGGCCGTCGGGCAGATCAAGGCGGGCCCCGGCGCGGTGCAGGACCACCACCGTCTCCAGGAAGCCGGAGCGGGCCGCGTCGTGGACAGGGAAGCAGCCGGTGCTTGGGTCAGGGCGGTTGGGGTCGGCTCCGCGCTGCAGCAGCAGCTCAGCCACCCGTGGCTTGCCCAGCATCATCACCTGCGGGGAGAGAGAGCGTCAGCGCCGCGCAGCTCCGCAGGACATCGCGGGCGCGGAGGGACGCGGGGATGGGAGCGGAAAGCTGCAGGGCTGGGGGACGAGGAAACTGTGGGGCTGCGAGTGTCTCTGGAGCAGAATATTCCTGAGTCAGCTCTTGGAAGCTGTGACTCGCATAAAAGCAGGAGACTGCATTCGATGATCTTCATGCGTCCCTTCCCACCGGTGTTGTTCTGTGATAAAGTATCACCTGTCGTGGGTTTGATTTCCAAACTAGCTACAGCGTGTCCGCAGGTCCTGCTGCATATTCTGTGCCATTTGCACGCGACGTGGCGTGCTACGTATCTGTGTGCTCTGTTCCGAAATTTATATCATTTACAAAACCATAATATCCTACATATCTACATGTTCTGACCACGTTTTATACCATTTTGTATGCCACGGCAAACTGTATATCTGTATTTTCTCTCCCCCATTATATATATATATATGTGTGTGTGTGTGTGTATACACTGTGGTACACTACACATCCGTATTTCCCTTCCATATTTTATACTATTTATATATGCCGTGGGGTAATACATATCTACAAGCTCTGTTCCACATTTTAAACCATTTTTATACACCATGGCATACTACATATCTATATATTCTGTTCCATATTTTATACCATTTATGTATACCACGGTACATTAGATATCCGTATGTTCCATTCCACTTTTTATATCATTTCTGCTTGGTACAGTGTACTACATATCTACATTTTCCATTCCACATTTTATGCCATGTATACATGCCACGATATACTAGATATCTGTATGTTCTGTTCCACTTTTTAAATAATTTATATGTATATGTATATATATATATATAAAATAGTGTGTATATAAATATATAAATGTGTATATATATATATATATCATAGTGTGTATATATATGTTATAAAATGTGGGATAGAAAAAATATATATGTAAAATGTTTACATTTTGCACATATATATTTTTCTATTAATATATATGTTATAGAATTTGATTATATATATAAATGTATAAATGTTCCACATTTTATAACATTTATATATATGTGCATATATATACATACACACACACTATATTACTTGACTACATATTTTGATCCACATTTTACACATTCATATATGCTGTGATATATATCTCTAAGTTCTCTTCCATATTTTACCCTATTTATATATGTCATGCTGTACTACATATATGTAAGTTCTGCTTTTATACCATTTATATATGCTATGCTGTAATATATATATTATACATTGTATATACATTATATATATATTCTACATTTTTGCCATATATATGTATATATGCCACGCTGTACTAAATAGCTGTATGTTCTGCTCCACATTTTATACAATTTATATATGCTATGCTATATTACATATATATATATATATTCTGTTCTACATTTTATACTACATATATATGCCATGCTATACTAAATATCTTAATGTTCTGTTCCACTTTTTATGTCGTTTAGATATTATACAGCCTACCACATATCTGTAAATTCTGCTCCGGATTTTATAACATTTATATGCATCATGGTGTACTGCATATCTGTATTTTCTCCTCCACGTTTAATACTATTTTTATATGCCATGCTATGCTAGATATCTCTGTATTCTATGTCATATTTTATGCCATTTATATGTGCTACAGCTTACAGCTTATCTGTATTTTCTGTTTCACATTTATATATGCTGTGTTATGGTACATATGTATATATATTACATTCCTTATTTTACACCATTTGTATATGTTGTGGCATACCACATATCTGTATGTTCTGTTTCATTTACTATATAATTTTTCTGATACAGTGTACTTCATATCCCTATGTTCTGTTGCACATTCTATACCATTTATACACATTATGATGCCACTCTGCAGTGGAACAAAAAGCAGAAACTTCTGGAAAGACCTGATTATGCTCAACTGAACAAAAAAACCCCACAACAACAACAACAACCAAAAAAGTACAAAAAATAAAATAAAACAAAACAAAAATCACACAAACAAAACAAATTACAAAAAATAAAGGAAAAAAAAATCAGCACCCACAACCAAAAAGGAACGAACAAAAGCAACAGGCAAACAAATTAAAATTACATTGAAATTCTGCTTTCCACATTCTCCTGATTATAAAAGTCCATATTTAACGGAATTTTAATCCCATAAATTGAGTCTCAACACTAGAAAAGACCTCGAGACAACAGGTTTCCTCACTGTTTTCTTTCTGGATGGAATTTAGTTGCAATCCATAGATATTTGGGGTTGTTTATAACAGAAGTGCAAAAAAAAAAGTTTATAAATTTTATAATCTATAAATTCACAATATATAAAACCTTAATGTAAAAATTCTTGGTGTATAAATTAATAACATCTAAATTCCTGCAGAAGGTAAGTGTTTCAGAAAGGCAAAGATCCACTCGTGGCAGCCATTTTGCAGAGTGCTGGTGAGGGAAACAGAATCGAGGCTCACTCTGAGAGGAGCAAACCAGAAAACTTAGAACAGTGCAGAGTGCTGGTGAGGGAAACAGAATCGAGGCTCACTCTGAGAGGAGCAAACCAGAAAACTTAGAACAGTGCAGAGTGCTGGTGAGGGAAACAGAATTGAGGCTCACTCTGAGAGGAGCAAACCAGAAAACTTAGTGCAGAGTGCTCTGCAACAGAATTGAGGCTCACTTTGAGAGGAGCAAACCAGAAAACTTAGAATAGTGCAGAGTGCTGGTGAGGGAAACAGAATTGAGGCTCGCTCTGAGAGGGGAAAACAGAAAACCTCACAACTTACAACAGTGTGAGGACCCTTTTCATCTGGTATTTGAACCTACAGCAGAAACAAAACGAGTAACTTTCTTGGTGCCTTTCTCAGTAACTCACTTTGGAAAAATATTTCCTTTAACCTGGGTAAAAGTGCAAGGACTAAAATGGCCGTGCAGCTGAGCTGGTGAATCATTATACAAAAGGCTTCAAAGGAGAACTCGAGAAACTTTTTTATCTTTTTTTTTTTTTTTTTTTTTTTTTAATCAAATACACCACTCCAATCTAAGTACCAGCACACGAATCGTTCAATGAGCATTTTAAAACTTCCACTTTAAGGATTGTTGATTGATAAAACACACTTGAAGCTCTCAAAATGCCTGGAAAGCAGCTCCACCACAGATTGGTGCTTCAAATATCTATTGATCAGTGCCACCGCTATCGATGATTAGTGAATATTTAAAACAATACTAAGAATATCGAGGACTAGTAATATATAGACCTAGTTTCAAGAAATAACTTCCACTCAGTGACGCCCTATTTTCTGCCATTTTTTCAAGTGAATGTACTAAGGGGATCCCACTTATATTTTTTTTGGGAGAAAAGACCCATTAAGGCGAAACAAACGAGACTCATTAAAACAAACAAACAAACAAAAAAGGTGGATCCGAGCTCAGTTAACTCCCTGAACCCATCCGGAAGGGGCTTTTATAGTCCCATTCCTCCCTCCGAATACCCTTAAATATAATTCGTTTACTGTCAGCAGCGCCCCTCGGAACCTATCTGGCATTCGCAGAAGGGGCGAGGGCTCGGGAAAGCGGGGATTCCGCCTCCCATTATAACAATAAAAAATCATTCAAAACCCCAAATCCACTCTACTCCCTCTCCAGGAGAGCCCTCGCCCCCAACCAACACCACCCCCCTTCTCCCCTCCCCCGCTCCCCGGTGCTCCGTACCTGGAGCGGGGTCCTGCCAAAAGAGTTGATCCCGTTGGGATCCACGCCCGCTTCCAGAAGCATCCGCACCTCCCCGAGGTCCCCGCGGGCAGCTGCGTTGCACAGTCGGTCACCGGAGCCCTCAACCCGCGGGGACCTCTCCATCGGCCCCCACCTCCTGACTGACCTGCTCGGTTCTCCCTGCCTTTCTGCCTGCCTTGTCAGGGATCTCGCCCGTCTCTTCGGCGCGGCCCCTCCTTCCCGAGGGCAGCGGCCACTTCCCGCCCCCCCTTTCCCCCTCCCCCCCAATTCCAGTGCCTCCGGACCCCGGGTACGTCCCCTGAGTACCCCCCCCTGCGCACAATCCGGGAGTGGTAGGGCGCTGCAGTGTCCCCCGCCGCCGGCTGGAAGCTGGGTGGGGTGAGCGGTGCTGGGGACGGTGTAAAATCCGCCTAAACCTCCTGAAATCGCTTCTTCTATCCGAACCTTGTACACCCCCTCCCCCACTTAAGGGGGGGGGGGGGGGCACAGGGCGGGGGACAGCTGCGAAGAACTCCTCAGTGACAGCGATCTGCTCCCCAAAATGAGGGCCACCCCTGGGGAGGGTGGGGGGAGGGCTTGCTTGGGGGGGGGGAGGGGCTGGAGGGGAGTGAGATTTCACGCAATCCCTTCTGCAAGAGTGCGGGGCGGATGACGCGGGAGCTGCATCCCCGCCTACCCCAACCCTCAGGGCTGCTATCGGTGCGGGAAGAGGAAGAGAAATGGGGGCTGCAACCCTGTGCCCCACATCTTTCTCCGCTTTGGGGAGGGGTCAAGGCACAGCCCCACTGGCAAAGGGCTCCTCCGGGCTGGCAGCCGCTGCACCGGCCCGGGCAGGTGGGAACGAGCCCCGTGGTTATATCGCGTGGGGAAGGTGGGAAGTGCCGGTGGGGGCACATATACCAGAGCCTTGCCGGGGTACAGAGGGACTCTTGTGAAGGATAGCTTGGTTTTCTTCCTTCTATGAGGGTCTTTGCCCTACCCCGAGGCCTCGGAGCTGTGGGTCTGGGTCCATCTCTCCGTCCTGCCGCTGGCCAGGATGGGTAGGCAGCCCGGATGAGGAAGAGAGCTATGCCCGCAGGAAGTCTGAGGTCCACCTCACGGCACCCGGCAAGACAGGGCCGCTTCACCCCAGCCCTCTCACGGTCAGGAAAACCTCGGGCAGATCCATCTGGATTAATGTACGGATCCATCCGGGCAGCCAGAGGCTGGGTACCCCTCGCCTTGTCGCCCCAAAACCAAACACCTGACTCCTTCTCTGGCTTTCTGCCCTCCCACTCATCCTTGCTGGACAAAGTGCACGTGACACAATCTACCCTCACCCCGTCGAAAGGAGCCGCGACTGGGACCCAGGACCCACGGAGCCGGGCAGTCCCCATGGCTTGAAAGTTGTTTTTTCACTCAGCTCCTCCGAGCTGCGGGCAGAGCTGAGTCAGCGGCAGGGCAGAGGAGGAGGGGTTGAAGGTTCCTGCATCCCGGAGGGCGATGCGGGGAGCGGGAGCTGCCGTAGAGGTCAGGCAGGGAGGGAAGTGAACAAACGCAGAAAGCAGATTAAGGAAGTTTTTTAGTTGTTTGTCCCCTTTTTAATTGCAGAAATCCCTTGTGATTGCCTCAGAAGCATATTTTACTTGCACCTTGTTACCTTTGGCCTCGACGTTCTTTTTCCTTGTCCCCCCCACCAGCCTCTCTCCCCAACAGCAGCCCGGTGCGGCAAAAGCAGGTGGAAAAAGGCATTTTACATATCTGTGTACCTCTGGCCGAAGGGCCGAGTCATCTCTGGATTTATCCTGCGTGGATAAATCAGGTGTTCACTAGAATTTTCATTTGGAGGCTTGCTGAGCCTCCCTCACCCCGATTTTTTAGGGAAAGGAACATTGCAAGTGTAGGGTGGAGGAAGGGGCTTGAGTGGGGTAAGTTACCCCCTCAACAAGAACCTGTGGCAGGCCATTAAAAAAAAAAGATAAATTATAAAAATCAGTAAAACAAAATATTTTAAAGGTGAGTTTTTAAAAGAGAGATGAAGAGTAAAGCGTCCTCTTCCCAATGGGCAAAGTGTCCACCAGCCCTCTGTGTCCTTAATGTCGGCCACGTAGAGATAAACCCAAGGAGAAAACCTCCTTGTTTATGTGTATCGAGTGTCTTAAAACTTCAAATCAACAGTGAGGCACAGCGGGGTTGCTGTCCAACCTCTCTTTCTGTGAGATAGGGTTGATTGCTCATTTTACGTGTGTGTGTAAATGTATATCCATAAAGAGACATGTTTATGTGCATATGTAAGTGTATAAATATATATCTATATAAATTATATATATATTAAAAATAATATATATTATTATAATACATGGTCAGACTCGACAAGATTCTGAACAACCTGATCTAGTGGAGGATATCACTGCTCACTGCAGGGGGATTAAACTAGATGACCTTTGGAGATCCCTTGCAAACCAAACTATTCTGTGATTCTATGTATTCTCACATGTCAAGATATTTGTGAGTGAAGAGGTCACTAGAGGAGCCAGGTGGCCTCTCTGCAACACCCTCCCTTCAAAAAATTGTTAAAATGTATCTCCATCCCTGCTAACATTTATTTAAATGCCTCTCCATCCCTGCAAAAATTTGCTTAAATGCCCCTCCATCCCTGCAAAAATTTATTTAAATGCATCTCCACCCCAGATAAAAAGTATTTAATTGCATCTCCATCCCTGCAAAAAAATGATTTAAATTCATCTCCACCTCTAGTAAGATCTATTTAAATGGACCTCCATCCCTGGAAAAAAAATCTTTAATGCACCTCCATCCCTGCTAAAATTTGTTGAAAGCTGTGAAATTACAGAATAGCATAAACCAGCGAATATGGTATCCTGAAAATGATCACTGACCATCCAATTCACTTGCTGACCCAGCAGGCCAAAAAAAAAAAAAACAAACCCAACTTATTTAACTTATTTTTAATTTTACGTTATTGAAGCCATAAGAATTTTTCCCATCACAAATGCAAATCCTATTTCTGCACAATCCCAGTGCAAACGAACAGCCTCAAATTCAAGCTATAAACACCAAAGACCTAAAAAAACCCCCAAAACCTAAACTCACAGGGTTCGTGCCTGGAATTAGGGCAATAGCAGGCCAGCCTGTGGTAATGTACTTCAGAAAGTGGCCTTTGTATCACATTTGGGTTTTGGGAAAGAAAGAAAATACACCTCCTTCCAACAAACTTTAATTTAAGATATTTTCGCGGGGAAAAAATAAATGAAGAAAAAATAAATATTTAGAAAACCAATCCATGTTAGCAGCCTCCTTATGTCACATTTTTGCTTCCTCCTTTTTTTTTTTTTCCTCTTTAAAGTCACTGTTCAACCACACAGATCTCTGACAATGAAAAGAGATCGGTTTTAATCCTACAGCATGGCAATCCTGCAAACAGTTCTGACGATCACATGGAAGATGGAAAAAGTAATTTTCAATCACCCAAATCAGGCATTTTTCTATCAGTTTGAGAGCTGACTACGTTTTAATGGAAAAAGTATTTGGAAAGCGTTTAAAAGCATTTACATCAGTTATTTTATCGATTATGGAGCATTTAGTAATAAGTTTAGGGGTAAATTAAATAGTTCAATGAGACAAACTATAGAGAACATCATATTAAGATTTCCCCGCCTGTAAAAAGAAAAGAAAAGAAAAAAAAAAAAAAAAAAAGAGTTGGAAAGAGCCGGGATAGGGTGTGCAACAAAGAATATGCAGGGAATTATCTTGATTTACAATTAAGGGAAGAAAACCTCCCCAACCCTCCCCCCCTCCAAAAAAAAAACCAGCAAAAAAACAAACCCCACGCCCAATTCAACTAAAATGAAGCAAAAATTATGAAAAGAAATAGCCGAACACTAGCTTTCCTTCAGCTTAAAAATGTAACCATGCTGCAAAGATCATTATCCTCATTGCAAATATTCAGTGAGAACAGTAAAATCGAGCACTTTAATTTTAGAACTTGAAAAGCTGAGCCATAGAGTTGTTTTTTTATTTTTTAAAGTAAAAACCAAAGCAAATAAAATATCAACAAACAATTAATAAATAAACACCTCCACCCGCCCCCCCAAAATAAAAAGAAAAACACCCCAAAACAAAGCAAAAGGAAAAGAAATAACAAACACAACCCCCCCCCCACACACACAAAAAGATAAAAGAAAAAACAAAACACCCAAAATTCGAACAAGCAAATGACCTGAGGTAGCAAATAATAAATACTTCAGTTTCTGTTTTCCAAGTGGTGTGAGAAAAACTTGTTCAGAGAGCATCTCCGTGTAATACACAGCCTCAAGCAAGTGTGAAAGTACTTTTTTCCTTTTCTTTTTTAAAGTGGGGTTTGGGTTTTTTTTTTTTTTTGGTTTTTGGGTTTTGGGTTTTTTTTTACAGAATGTTCCATGTACATTATTTCTGACCCTCTTTTCAGGCTGATAGAGCCACCTGGAAGTGAAACGACCCTAATGTCTCTGGATAGTCACCTAACAGTACAAAAAGCGATTAAGTTAGTGCATTCGTCGGGGTAAATACCCCATTCTCTTAAAAGCAAAGCAAAATATAGCAAAACAAAACAAAAGGAAATAAAACGGAGTGAAGTGGAATAACATAAAATAACAAAATTAAAATTAAAACAAAAAATAAAGCAACCACAAAATGAAATACAACAAAACCACAAACAGAAAGCACAATGCAAAGCAAAGCTAAATTACAAATAAACACCCAAAACGCGAAAAAAATTAAGTCTTCCCCACTGTCCTAAGAATTGACCGGGTTTAGGTGATGCATGAAAAACATCTGCCTGGGCAGGCGGTTCCAGAATTCTCTCTTTCAGCCCATTTTGGAGTGTTCCTCCCCATGTCGGACCCACTCTGGGGTCAGCAGCAGCTTCGTGGATGCAGTTTCTCTCACACTGCTCGAGTAGTGTGAAAATTCTCTTTGTCTCGTAAATTTCATTAAGCAAATTAATTTTTAACAAAGCTTGAGACCCGTCACTCTACATAGGAAACAAAGGCAAAAAGAGCTGTTTTCTTTTTATTCCCACACTTATTCCCCCACGCCCCCAAAATAGTTAGGGCAGGTGGGGAATAATTCCATCTAATTCGATTATGAAGCCACCTTCTTTCATCAAACTGCACCACAAAATGATCTGGAATTGGGATTCGCCATCTCGGAGCTAGCGAAATATTTGTGCACTGCTTTTCTGACTGCAAAGTTGTTACAGAAGGAGTAAGGTGAGAAAAAAGGACAAAGCCCCATCATATTTTTTTTTGCACAAACACACATCCTTATTTTTCCCCTTCCCCAGCTCCTTCAGAATCAGATTTTCAGCAGATTTCGGCAACTATTATACACCTAAACTGCACTTTAGCAGAACTCGAGATATAAAAAAACCCCAAAACAAAACAAACAAACCCCCCCCACAACCCAAACCCAAAATAAAATAAAAGGCAGAGACATTTGCAGCAAATATGGAAATAAAAAGGGAGGGCTGTGAGGAAATATTGCCACACTTCCTGATCCACAAGAAGGTTTCACCTTTGCTACAGCGAATTTGCTTTGAGAAAATCTGCACCTTCCTATATGTGTATTGTTCTGGTTTGTCTTATTCGAGATTTGTGCATTTTAAGTCAGCCAGGGTTCACAGTTTCTTTTTCTCTCACTTAGTGTAAAAATGAAGAAATTAGGCCTACCACAAATGCAAGAAATGAGGGATTTGTAGGTAAGAAAGAAAAATGGATATTGTGGATGGGTTTTATGTTTATATATACATGGCTGGATTTAAATGTTTATATATACATATACATGTACATCTCCCTACATTCGATATTGATAAAGCACTAGAAGTGATCTGAACAGAGGCTGGAGCAGGTGAACTGTAAGTTAATTGCTTTATCCTCACACCTCCAGTCCACACTCCAGTGAAGGGTTTAATTTTTAAAATATATATACTTGTGTAATTATATTTTAATCTTCATTTTTACAGCTATCTCCAGGCAAATATTTTCTCCTTTCCTGCGCTCTTTTTCTTTTCTTTTTTTTTTTTTTTCTGTCTCTGCCCTCCTCTCCAGTCAGTGCTCTGGACTGCCCTAACGTCCCCCTTAACGAGGATTTCGCAGAACAATCCTCAAAGACTCATCAAAATTAACACCCGCTTTAATTTTCACTGTTTGACTGACGATCTGTTAATGACCGAGGCCTATACAGAACCACCACAATCCGATTTTACATCCTGCAACCAGGAAAAGGCCTCTGAAAACATCCCAACCTCGTGTGTCTCTCAAGATCTTTTTTATATATATGTATTTTAATTATTCTTTCTGGTGCTGTTCGTCTGCTCTGACCCTTATTCCACATATTTATGTAGCAGTAAGGGGAGGTGAAGTAAGCCATGTGTATGTACCTATTTATTTACTCCGCTGTTAGACAGCAGTGTGTAAAATAACTCGGGACATAGTGGCCATTTTCTCTCTTCAGAGCAATAATGATGTTGCTTGTTCACAAGGGACTGCCTGCAAATGTTAGCAAGGGGTGAGGAGGTTTGGGTTGGTTTTATAATTTTTTTTTATTTTCCCCCATCCCTCCTATTTCTGTTCCTAAATAAGATGTAGAAAGAAAGCAAGCAAAAACTTCTCAAGGTGTAGGAAGGGGGGGTGGGAAACGTAGGAAGGGGGGGAGGCAGAAATGAGTTACAGAAACTTTCCAAGAACCTGTCGTTTCCTACTGCCTTTAAAGCCAGAAAGTAATCATGCCGATAATAATAACAATAATCATGCTAATAATCATGCTGATAATCATGCGAATAATGCTAATACAAATACTGCTCCTAATTATGATGATGATGACGACGAGACAATAATAACCCGAGGCCTGTGCCAATCCTATGTGTTCCCGGTGCAGTCCCAGCCCCTGGCTCTCAGAGTGACCGGGCAGAGCCCCCTGGGTTCCCGGGGGTCCCGAGGATGGTCGCTCTCTTCGCGACGTCCGCAGTCCCCATCCTTATCCCTCACCCGAGCATCCCCGGTCCCCGGGGATTGCCCTACCTGTGCCGGTGGCTCCCGCGGCGGTTCCTGCGCAGGATCAGCAGCAGAAAGGCCAGGCGCAGCCCCAGCGCCCTGACGATACGGCGGAGGAAACGCCAGCCCGGTGTCCGGGCCCGGCGCAGGCGGTGGGACCGACGAAAGTGGACGGTGCACCTTATCCGAGGCCTCATCACTGCGGGGAAGCCTTCAGTGTGCAGGGCTAGAAATACCTTCCCGGGGGCCCCCATCGGTGAACCGGCCCCTCTCACCCTTCGTTCATTGGAGCGGAGTTTCTTTGATTTTTTTTTTTTTCTGGTGATGTTTTTTGGTGAATCGTAAGTTCTTTTTTTCCTGAGTCCTCCTTTTTTTTTCCCGCTTGCCTTTGTTTTTCCTTCCTTTCTGTATTTTTGTTTCCTCTTCTTTTTTCTTCTTCACTTTTTTCTTTTTTTCTTCATCTTTTTCTTTTTTTTTCTTTTCAGTTTGACTAATTTCGACTCCATATTTTGCCTCACCTCCCTTCTCTCCCTTACCCCTCCCCCTTCCCTGTCTCCTCTGCCCTTAAACTCCTCCCAGAATGATGGCTCCCGCCTTTTAGCCGGCGAAGGAGGAGGACCGCCGCCACGATATGGGGACGGAGGAGGTCACCGGCCTCCTCCTCCCTCCTGCCACCCCCTCTCTTCAGGGAGCACCAGCACCAAACTGGTGCGAGGGCTGGCCAATCGCAGTGCTCTCCCCTGCTTTCAAATAAAGCCTTGACGACATGTCCTTTCCCCCCCCTCCCTCCACTCTGTCCCCTCCTAACACACCGCCTCCCGCTCCGTTCAGCGGTGGCGGGGGTGAGTGGGGGTGTGTGGGGGGTGTTCTTGGCCGTTTTCTCGTTTTTTTTTTTTTTTTTGTTAATTTTGAACCGTGCTCGACTCTCCACGGGGCAGGTGCTGTGGCAGTTCAGTACACAGCGACTCGCTCCTGTCCCCCAGCTGGGGGTCCCGTTGTTGTCCCGGGAGGGGTTCGGCTAGCGGATCCCTGCCGCTTTAAAAGCAGAGGCCAGTATTGGCCCGGGCGAGCAGCTATTTCCTTGTCACATGGTCATTTGAACGCGACGCGGGGCCGTTGCGTAGCGAAAAAAAAAAAAAAGAAAGAAAAAAAGAAAAAAGCGGATCTCTCCTGCATCCCCCGTGCCACCCCCAGCTCCGGTGACAGAAACGGTTAATTAACTGTTTCTACTCCTCGATCTTCTCCCCGGCCGTGCTCCGTGGTGCCGAACCGCTTCGTTTTCGGTTTGG
Organism: Indicator indicator; assembly: GCF_027791375.1. Lineage (NCBI taxonomy): Eukaryota > Metazoa > Chordata > Aves > Piciformes > Indicatoridae > Indicator > Indicator indicator. The sequence goes on from NC_072053.1 coordinate 82,419,145, forward strand.
AGGGTGAGATTTTTGGACGGGAGGGGGGGTGGGGGGAGAGGAAGGGAGGGCAGTGGAGGACTGGCTGAAAATCCTCTGAGCAACCTGCCGCCGACTTTACTCCCGGGCCGGTTACCGGAGGGGTGCTTAGCACATAGCCGGTGATGAGAGAGGCCCCATCGCCCGGCACAGCATCTCTCCACAGCGAGGTGGGGGTCCCCCACTCCATCCCACCTCCATTCCATCCCTTCCCCCTGCCCTGGAGCCCCTCTGCCTGCTCATCCCTCCCCCTCCCAGGGTGCGGAGTACCTGGTTGTGGGGACCGATGCTTATGGGGGCTGTCCGTGCTGCGGGCACATCTTCGCTCTCCGCGGGGCGGTAGGGTCTGGTTCGTCCGGCTTGGCACGGCTGGTAAGTCTTTGGCACGTCTCGGCACAGCTTGCAAGGCTCGGTAGAGCTGGGGTTCTGCAGAGACAGGCAGGAATCCGGTAAGGAAGGCTCCAGGGAGGGAGGGGGGAAGACAGCACGGCATTCTTTGAGAGGGTCGGTGAATACAGGCGTATGCAACACCAGCCCCCACCCCCACTTAACAAACACCTCCTTCTGCCGGCTGGACAAACACCGATGTCAATAGATATTCCCTTCTCCTTCCTGGGCACGGACTAACCCTAACAACAATGGTAATAAAGAGAAGCCTGTGATGCTTTCTCCTGGACCGAGTCCGAATTCAAGGCTGGGAAATGGATGAAATCAGCCATTTCGAAAGGAAAGCAGCTCTTTCATAGCTGACTCTTTTTTTTTTTCTCCCTACTTTTGATTTTTACACCTTCCCCTCGCCCCCAGCCTTTTATTTTCTTCCTTTTTTTTTTTTTTTTTTTTTTTGGTCTTTTTTTTCCCTCTCGTAGACACTCCTCCACTACATGACAAAGCAAAATGGAGAGCAGTGTCTGCCTGCTTGCCTGCCTGACTGCCTGAAGCAGGTGCCAGAGCGGAGGTGGGAGGATGAAGTGACAAGTTTTGGCAATAGAAACCAAATAGCCACCAACGCTGAATGCATGGGCGAGCCGGGCCCGGGAAGCTACAGGGCGCAAAGCCGGCTGCAGAGGGATGTCTGTCTGTCATGCCTGTCTGTGTGAACATACACTCAATTACAGCTGCGATACTGAAAATAAAATGCACGAGTTATCTGCCGCCTTTGAGGGCAGCGTTGCTGCTGCTCGCTGTTTATCTCTGTCCTTCTTCTCAAGGAGAAGACCTGGAGCAGACACTGCTGCTAGGATAAAAGGTGTTTATGAAAGCTCCTGCTACCAGGAGGGATCACGTCGGGGACTGCCGTTCCTCACAGAAGTGAGTATCCTCCACATCACCATGGGCCTGGCTTGAATGGCGACTCCTGACCCTCGATGTGAGGCGGATTTAGAGCAAGCAGGCATTGAGCGTTGGGTTTTGAGAGCTCGTGCTGCTCGTTTGGGGAGGTCAGCCTCGGATAATATGCAATTTCCTGGACACAATAAATATTATATATATATATAATATATAATAATAATGTGTTATTATAAGTAAAGATGTATAATTATTAACTGTCGGTAATAAATACATTAATATAGAACCATAGAATGGTTTGGGTTGGAAGGGACCTCCAAAGGTCATCTAGTCCACCCCCTTGCAGTGAACAGGGACATCCTCCATTAAGTCAGGATGCCCAGAGCCCTGTCGAGCCTCACCTTGTTATTGCTGTTGTTTCGTAAGCTGTAAAGGAGACACTTTAAATATTAAATCGAATTCTGCTCTTTGGAGAAAAGGACCTTTTAAAAACTGGGTACTGATCTCACTGGGGTTGGAAGTGCTGTTGATCAGACCTTTACTTCTCTGTATTGAGGGTGGCCGGGCTCTAGCCTTGCCCTATCTCTTTGCCTGCTCCCAGTTCCATCCCCGTTCCCTCAGGCATGGGATGCAAGTGCTTGGCTGCTGCTTCCCCATCGCTGTCCTTGGATGGCATACGGTTGTACCAGGATCAATTGCATGAGAGGTTATCATCTCATATTGCAATTTTATATATTTTCTACTCGAAGAAATGTATAAAATAAATATTCCAGGCATTCTTATAAAAAAACAATTATGAATATAGACTAAACATAGTGTGGATTTTTTTGCACGTTTTATGTTTGTGTAACATAGTTGTGATTAAACATTAGTTTATAATATCAACTATAATAATATAGTTGTAATTAAATATATATATATATAAAACCAATCGATAAGCAAATACAGAGTGGATAGGATAATTAACATGTTTTTATATATAAGCATATTATATGTTTTTATATAGGCATAACCTAGGAGTGTAGTGTAGATAAATGACACAACTACTCTTTTACAGCATGCCAATTGATAGAAACTAATTAAAAATCATTCTTTGTATGAAATTATGCCACAATAAATAACAAATTGCAATATGTTATGTCAAAATATACATACTAATTTTATCTTTTGGAATATCTGGGACCTGGACACTCGTTAGGAATGCAAAACGAAGAGAAATCTTTTTGTACCCTTCAATTCCATCTGAGGGTCGCTCAGTCACGGATTTGCGATGGGAAACGAGATCTGACCTCTCCTGCTTCCCCCTACCCATCCCTAAGGAGCAGAGGGTGTGGGCACATCCCAGAGTAGGGTCCAGGCGGCCTTCCACTAAGGCTTGGAAGCGCCGTCCTCCCCTCATTCCTCCGCGCCAGCCTTGCCCGCAGCATGCCCGTGGGGCTGCGGGAGCAGCGAGGGCTGAGATGCGGCGGTACCACGGAGTGGTCTCATCCGAGCATCAGTGAGGTATCGATCCGTGAATTATCGCTCACCCAGTTATCGGTCAACTCGTTCCTCCCCCAGCAGCGCAGCCTTTACAAGCAACCACTTGTAAGTTACAACAGCTTGTTTGTTTCTGTACCGATCGTGCCGCCTCTGAGCAGCTCAGGAAACCCTGGGGCTAAGATGGGGCGTGAGTTTTTTTATAATTGCACGCTGCCTTCCTTATTGCCGCCACCGTGACTACTTCAAAATCATGCAAAACTTTCAGCGACTAAGGCTAAAGTTAGTAGAATATCTGTGCAAAACACTTATTACTTCACGCGAGGGTGATACCGGGCTTGCAGAGGCACAAACAGCTCTTTATTTTCTCCTTACAGGTTCTCTGTTGACAGCCTTCGTGGCAAAACACCCCTAGGGCCAGGCACAGACATGCACAGGATCGTATGTAGTTTGAAGAATCACAGAATTATAGAATGTCAGGGATTGGAAGGGACCTCTAGAGATCATCGAGTCCACACCCCACTCCCCCCACCCCCCACTCCCCTCAATCAAAGCAGGATCACCTAGGACAGGTCACACAGGAACGTATCCATGCGGGCTTCTCCAGAGAAGGAGACTCTACAGCCTCTTTGGGCAGCTTGTTCCAGTGCTCTTTCACCCTCATTGTAAAGAAGTTTCTCCTCATATTGAGGTAGAACCCGTTGTTCCTTGTCCTGTCACCGGGCACCACTGAAAAGAGCCTGTCTATATTTATAGACATTGATAGGATCCCCTCTCAGCCTTCTCTTCTCAAAATTAAACAGTCCTAGTTGTCTCAGCCTTTCCTCATAGGAGAGACGTTCATGCCCCTTAATCATTTGCCATTCATGCCCCTTAATCATTTGCCAAAGCCACAATAGCACTGGGAAGCCTTAATTCCCCGCTGTCCCTGCGGTTTTGCCAGGGAGGGGCAGAGATCGCCTTCAGAGAGCTTGGTGTCCGATTGAACTGGATTCTGAGTCCGTTTGATGTGGAGAACAAACACTGGAGCCTCTCCCTATCCCTTTGGATGGGCGAACTGAGAAGTGCGAGCGGGGAACCCTGGCGAGAAGAGTTAAACAAAAAGCCCAGACGCTGTACTGTCAAAATGTTATCAAACTGGGTTTATTGAGCCACTTCTGCACCGGGTTTCTCCTTCATATTTATTTATTTCACAGTATTTGGACACTCGCGTAAAAAATCCCCAAAAACCACCACCACCACCACCAAACCCGCAAACAACCTCCCAAACCCAACAGAAAGCAACAAACCAAAAAACACAACAAAAACTCCAACCAAACAACCCCCCCCCCCCCCCCCCAAAACCCCCAACAAAAACAACAAGCCCAAAACCGTGTGTGTGTGGAGGGGGCTCGGGGTTTCGAGTGCAGGGATATGTGCAAAGTATAGTGTGCAAAAACAACATATATATCATTTATATCCCGCTGCTCCTTCGTGCATCGCCGCAGAGAGATGCGACCCGTGGGCACTGTTCATAGCGCCTGCGCGCTCTCCGGCTTCGTGTCTCCCTCAGGGGGCCGATAAATTAGGGAAGGGGAGCGCCAAGGAGAAGGAGGATGGGAGGGGAGGGGCAGCGGGTGCCGCAGGTAGCAGCCCACCGGTCCGTTCGGACCCCCCGCTGCCACGTCGAGGGGAAGGCGGCCGCGGTTGTCAGGCAGGTCGAGGCGGGCCCCGGCGCGATGCAGGGCCGCCAGCGTCTCTAGGAATCCGGAGCGAGCCACGTCGTGGACCGGGAAGCAGCCGGTGCTTGGGTCAGGGCGGTTGGGGTCGGCCCCGCGCTGCAGCAGCAGCTCAGCCACCCGTGGGCTACCCAGCATCATCACCTGCGGGGAAAGACAGCATCAGCGCCGGATAGTTCCCCTCCGCTTCGACCCCGCAGGACCATGGATTGCCCGTAGAAAGACAGCGGGATACCGGAGGCGATGTGAACGGCGAATAGCACGGACCTGGTGGGAGCGCTGAGCGTCTCGGGGAGCACCCCGGGGTAGGTAGGGCTGATCCCCCCTGGGACTGGGGGGCTGCTCCTTGCCGGGGAAGAGACAGGCGCGGGGAGTGGGGACCGGGGGGGGAAGGACTCGCTTTTTTCCCCCGGCGCAGCCTCGGTGGCGTCCAGGGCCCTTTTGCAACAACCACTGGGGTCTGGTTCTGGTGAAGCAGCTCCCGGGAGCTGCCGCCGTCCCTCTTTCTCCCGAGACACTTTTCCAGGAGGCCACTGGAAAGCAGACACGCGTGTGCAGGGTATACGCATGTGCAGGGAATGCGAGTGTGCAGGGAACCCGTCCTCCCTGAAGTGCAGCTCTTCCCTCGCCCTCAGAAAAGACCCAAACCGCTCCTTTATCCCGAACCCCTTTGCTCAGGGCAACGCCCCAGAGCCCTCGCACTCGGGTTCGGCGTTTCTCAACCCACGTTTGCCAGAGCACGATCAGGGCGGGGGCTGTCTCCCTCCAGCGCCAAGGTGCAGACAAAAAAAGAACCCGAACAAAACCAACAACCAAAACACGCCAGAGGACGGCATCGGAGACGTGTTTCAAGCGAAATGCTGCACCGACATCTTGTAGGAGAGAGTTTTGCAAGGACTGGGCATAAAACTTAAAATATAGCTAATCAGATAATCCAACTTTCGTTTTATTTAAAAAAAAAACACTACATAAACCCAAGAAATCTCTAGTTTGAAACTATCTCGGAATTTAGCTCAGCTTTATAAATCTCGTATCTACTACTCCCTCAGGCTATTTGTCTCCTCCATGCCTATCTATACCTTCAAGTGATAGCAAAATGTGGGGAGACTGAGCCGCATAGGGACTGCAAGTTGCCTGCACCTGGAGGTTTCTCCTCGTCAGGTTCAGTGAATATATCGTGAGAGCCAGTGAATACACTGCATTTTTTTCGCGAGAAAGTAAAAATATTAATGGGCATATAAAGCAGACAGACGAGGTATGATGGGAGGGTAATTCTTTCTGGAAAGGTGACTCGTTACCTCTTGCATGTTTATTGCGAGATGAGCATTAAAGTTCTCGGGTTTGAGTCATCCTATCTCAGTTGGTTGAAATAAAGTCCAGGGTTGCTAAGACTAAAACCTCGATCAAAACCTCCACTAAACCCAGGACCAAAACCTCGACTTAAACCTAGACATAAACCTCGACTAAGACCTGGACCAAAACCTCTCTGTTGCGGCCGTCACAGACTTTCTCCTTTCCAGAAATGCGAGAGGAGCCGCTGGTCCACGCACCCCCTCTGTGACAGCATTCGTCGGGAGTCGGCCAGTGCCGGGAGGCTGCCCCGAGGCTGCCGCCGCCGTTCCTCGGTCACGGAGGAGCCGCTGCCCATTTTCCCTTACCTGGATGGGGGTCCTGCCGTAGGAATTGACGGTGTTGGGGTCGGCCGCGCCGTCCAGCAGCTCCTTCACGCGCTGCAGATCTCCGCGGGCAGCCGCGTTGGCCAGCTCGTCCGCCACCGGGGCTACCGGGCCTCCTGCCCGCCCCGCCATGCCCCGGCCCGCCCCGGCTTCACTGCCGCCGGCGGCCGGGAGACGCTGAGCGATGCAGCTCCCGCAGCCGCTCGGACACCCCGAGCTGCCCTAGGCTGGCAGCGAACCCAGCACCCGGGGTGGTCTCTGACCATGGGAGCGCTGGGCCTCGCCGCTCTGCTCCCCCAGTAGCTCTCAGCACCCCAGGCAGCACGATCCCCGCCGCCGGGGCCGCTTTCACTGGCCAGGACGGAGCAAGAGCTACCCACTGCTTGTCTTCTCGGTACAGCCGGTGTCACTCCGCCCCGGACCGCCCCTCTCCGGCCGCGCCGTGCTCGGCCTCGCCCCGACGCCCGTGTCACCGTCACCGTGCCCCGATGGGGCGGAGCGCCCTGCGCTGCCCTCTGACGGTGGGGAGTCTCCATGTTTCTGTTCTTTGTCCTTTCCCTTCTCTTTCCCTTTCCCCTTTCTTTTCCCTCTCCCTTCCTTTCCCCTTCCCTTACCTTCTTTTCCTCTCCCCTTCCCTTTCCCTTTTTCCTTCCCTTTCACTTTTCCCATCACCTTTCCCTTCTCTTTCCTTTTCCCTTTTCTCTTTCCCTTTCCTCTTCTCCTTCCCCTTGCGCTTCCCTTTCGCCTTCGCCTTCCCTTTTCCCTTCCCCTTTCCTCTCCTCCCTTTTACTTCCTTTCCCGCCCCCTGCCGTTTCCCTCTCTTCCCCCACCCCTGGGATCTTATCCCGTGCCTGATAGCCGCTAGAGAAGAAGGCAAGGAAGGGGATAGGAATACAGGAAAAAAGGGAGTAAAAGTGTTTATTTAACCAGAAAGGGAGTTAAGGAGGAGTGTGGTCCCGGGACAGTGTGTCCGGTGTCAGCAGGGTGCTGTTCCCATCCCTGGAGCCGCCTGATGCCACCACTCCTTCTCCCTTCTCCTAGGGCGAACTGCGAGCTTCCCGAGTTTTTTTAAGCTGACACAGACGCTCAGTAGGGCGCCAGGCCGAGACTTTGAACCCTTCCTCCAAGCCAAGGCCACAGAGGCCGGGCAAGTTCTATTTGGGCACGCAAAGGCGTCTGCGCAGCTCTGCGGGCAGGGAGGGGGCAGGACCTGGCGAGACGGAGAGGGGTGGGGCGCGAAGGGGTGGGAAGGGGCGGGACGGAGTGGAATGGGGCGGGAAGGGGTGGGAAGGGGTGGGAAGGGGCGGGACGGAGTGGGATGGGGCGGGACGGAGTGGGATGGGGCGGGAAGGGGTGGGAAGGGGCGGGACGGAGTGGGATGGGGCGGGACAAGGTGGGGGTGGGCGTGGAATGGTGGCAGCACCACGGACAGCTCCCGACCCGCCTCCGGTCGTCCCGGAGCCTCCCGGAGCCCCGGGACATGCCCCTGCCGCCTCCGTTCTGAACATCGGGTCAGGATACCTCTCACCGCTACAAGCTGCTACCCTGGAACATCTCCCGTCACCTTGAGCCACTGAAACGTCCCCCGTCACCCCAGGATATACCCTTGCCGCCTCTGTTCTGACCACCGTCCAGGACACAACCCTCCGTTTCTCCACCCTGAGGTACCTCCCTTCACCTTGAGCCACCAGCCTGGGGCACTCAGAACCACTGGCCTGGGACACCACTCATCACCTTCAGCAGCCATGATGGGATATCCTGCCCCCGAGCCACCAGTCTGGGAACATCCCCCTCACCTTGAGCCACCAGGCTGGGACATCCCCCACTGCCCCAAGCCTCTGCCCCAGGATACTCCATGCTACCCCAAGCTGCCCATCACCCTGAGACACCCCTCTCTGTGTTGATTGTCACCTTTTGTCACCAACTGTTCCATAGGGAAACACATCCCAGAGGTGAAGGGAAAATTTTCTCCTGTCGATCCCACCAAGTCACAGCACTGGAGAAAAGTAACCTCTTGATCCACACCCCCAGTACAAGTTGTCTTTATCAGGGTCACTTAACCTTAGCACGGGAAACTCTAGTGTTACAAAAAAGTCTCCTTCCTCATTTTTTTTTCCTGCTTGGCCTGCAAATAAATTAGCTTGGTTATCAGTGAGCAGAAAAGAAAGTGATTTGCAGGTTGATAATGAGTTTGTTTCCTTGTAGCTAACACCCTCTGGGGTGTTCTGTTTGGAGTAGGATGTTCTGTTCTGGGTCTCTTTCTCTAGGGAGGAGGAAGACAGACAACACTGGTGAGGTGACATCCCCTGCTCATATCAGAATAAACATGCAAATAAATCAGAGCAGAAAAAGATGTTGGGTTTGGATTTCTTCCAAGTGGAAGTAAGCACCAGCTCAGGTGTAGTTGTCTCATTTTAGTAGTGTTGGCACTACTTGGGGAGTGGATTTTCTCTTTTTGACTAGTTGTTCTTTATGTTTTCTTTCCAACAGAATGGCCACTAGCACTAGAAAACACCTTCAGCATAAAGGTTGCTTTCTGACTCTTGCTCTGGTGACCAACAAATGGCATGTGTGTGGGTGTTACAGAGGGAATGAAAGGTTTCCTGGGCATGGAGCTGTGCAAAGAGCTCCTCACTTCATTCAGGTGTATTTCACAATGTCACTTCTTGAGGTCTGTAAGTGCCCTTGTTTCTTTAATTCTGAAGTGTCATGAAAGTGACCTATTTCCTCACCTTAGCACAGGGATGGGACTTCTGTCTTTCTCTGGGGAAGTTTTCTGTCATAATTCCACTCTGTATTGCCATCCTTTACCTTTCAATCCTTTGCACCAGTCATGCTGCCCGCTTGTTCACCTGCATCTTTACAGAATCATAGAATTTTTTTTGCACTGAAAAACCCATTTAAAACCAAGTCCAAACATTAGCCCAGCACTACTAGGTCACCACTAAACAATGTCACTTAGAACTACACCTACATGTCTCTAAATCCCTCGAGTGATGAGGATTCCACCACTGCCCTGAGCAGACTGTTCCAGAGCTCGAAAATCTTTTCAGAGAAGACATTTTTTCTTATTGTCCAAACTAAGACTGCCCTGGTGCAACTTTTTTTTTTTCAGCTTCCAGAATGTTAGGGGCTGGTAGGGACCTCAAAAGATCATCCAGTCCAAACCCCCTGCCAGAGCAGGATCATCTAGACCAGATCACACAGGAATACATCCAGGTAAGTTTTGAATATTTCCAGAGATGGAGACTCCACAGCCCCCCAGGGCAGCCTGTTCCAGTGTTCTGTCACCCTCAGAGTGAAAAATCTTTCCTCATGTTTCCATGGAACTTCCTATGCCTCAATTTCCACCCATTGTCCCTTGTGCTGCAAGTTTTGGATGTAGTTAAATGCTCTGTTTTATTGGCAAGACTCTTTTATGGTTAAATAATTTCAGGGGATGCTTATGATTAGGTCTATAGATAGCTGATAATGAGGACAGGCTGAGATAGCTGGGGTTGTACAACCTGGAGAAGAGAAGGCTCCAGAACACCTTCTAGTAGACTTCCAGTATTTGAAGGGAGCTATGGGAGAGCTGTTGAGGGACTTATTATAAAGGCATGGAGTGACAGAATGAGGGCCAGTGGCTTCAAGCTGGAAGTTTGATTTAGATTAGGCATTAGGAAGAAATTCTTCACTATAAGGGTGCTGAGGTACTGGAGCAGGTTGCTCTGAGAAGTTGTGGAGGCTTCAATCCTGTAAGTGTTCGAAGCCAGGGTTGGACAGGGCCTTGAGCAACCTGGTTTAGTAGATGTCCTTGCCCATTGTGAGGAAGTTGGAATGAGGCAATCTTTAAGGTCCTTTCCAGGCTAAACCATTTTATGCTTCTATGATTAACATCTCCTACAGTAAAAGAAGACTAATGAGGCGATCAAATCTAGTGTTACATAGGCACCAGATCTGCTGGAGTTGGATAATGGTTGGACTCAATGATCATTAAGTTCCTCCACAACCAAAATGATTCTATGATTCTGTGTACCAATAGTTTAATCCTCAGCGACCAGGTTTTCTGTACAAGAATATCTACATCCAAAATTCAGTTATAAGAACACTTTCACTGTTCTAACTGTCATAATTATGGATAAGAAAGGAGATATGGTGTGGTCTGGAAAGGCTTACTTTCATAATTTGCTGACTTTTAGAACTCCATGGCCTTGGACTTCAGATATTCTGGGTTTATTTTTAACATGAGAATACAGATGCTTTCTATAAATAGAATAATGAAAGAGATTTTCCTTGTAATTCATCAGAAGGGCCAGTGAAATGTAAGTAGATGGAACAATAAGTGTGTTTTAGTATCAAATAGACAAGCTCAGCAAATCCAGAGTATCTTAATATAAAATGTTTTAAAATAAGTTCAGATTTATAAACTGGCCATGATGGAGTTCCTGTGATTTAGATAAGACATCTATGATTTCATCAAACAGAATGGGATATTTTATAATACATGTATAGCTTAGGTGGTTTTAAGCAGCAAAGAAAGTATGGAATCATAGAGTTGTTTTGGTTGGGAAAGACCTTAAAGATCACTGAGTCCAGCCATTAACACATTATGCTGTAGTACCTCATGGTTATGTTTATGGTATGGTTTAGAATGAAAATCATAGAATCATAGAATGATAGAATCAGTCAGGGTTGGAAGGG